>NC_143525.1:15184066-15339634 GCF_031878675.1 Megascapheus bottae
GATGAAAAAGGTCAAAGAAGGTAGCGATTGTCATGGCTGATGTGGAGCCTGGAGAAACGGAGCCGTGTTGAGGAGGAAGTCCACTGGGGATTGGTGGTGATTGTTGCAAAGTGCTGGCTACGTTATGGTGTATGGACAGGGGCCCTGCTGAGACTAATGGAGGATGAGAAAGGGGATAGGAGGGTAGGTTGGAAGGAAGGTGGGAGGTAGGTAAGGGCTCAAGGTAGATATGGCACCTTGCAGCTCTGAACCAAGCACATGGGATGCAGTGTTGCTCTGGGCAAGGTTGATGAGGGATAATCAGACCTCATCAATGGTCAGGGAATCCCCTGACCATTGGCTACAAATTTGCACTTCAAGTCTACTCAAAAAAAATTTTGGGGGCCAGGAGTTTGGCCTAGTGGTAGAGTGCTTGCCTAGCATGCACAAAGACCCGGGTTCGATTCCTCGGTACCACATACATAGAAAAAATCCATAAGTGGTGCTGAGGCTCAAGTGGTAGAGCACTAGCCTTGAGAAAGTCCAAGGACAGTGCTCAGGCCCTGAGCTCAAGCCCAAGACTGGAACACACACACACACACACACACACACACACAAAAATTGCCAGTCCTGGGCCTTGAACTCAGGGCCTGGGCACTGTCCTTGGATACTTCTTGCTCAAGGTAGCACTCTGCCACTTGAGCCACAGTGCCACTTCCAGCTTTTTCTGTGTCTGTGGTATCGAGAAATGGACCCCAGGGCTTTGTGCATTCTAGGCGAGCACTCTACCACTAGGCGATGCTCCTGGACCCTTTCTTTTTAAAAGTTAAGTCTTACCAGGTGCTGATGGCTTATGCCTGTCATCCTAGCTACTCAAGAGGCTGAGATCTGAGGATTGTAGTTTGAAGCCAGCTCAGGCAGAAAAATCCATGAGACTCTGATCCCCAATTAACCATCTAAAAAGCTAGAAGTGGAGCTGTGGCTCAAGTGGTAGAATGCTAGCCAGGAGCAGAAAAGCTCAGGGATAGCACCTAGATCCTGAGTTCAAGCCCCACTACCAACACACACACAATCTCAAGCTTGAGCTGTGTTATGCAACTTCCTGCCATTCACCCCTACCATTTGCAACTACATTAACTACATGAACTAATGATACCACTTGGTTTCTCCAGTGATGGCATCTCCTGCCTTGCTTTGCATTCTCTGGTGATATCCAGCCCTGTGGCTCAGAAGGAAAGATCTGGAGCCCTGTGATCTTAATATTTTTTTTCTAACTGCAGAGAAGATAATTACTTGGGGTAGCTGCTCTGATGGTAGCTCACACAGAAAGCTCAGCCTGTGGAGTGGAACTGTCTCTAATCGTGATTGCCTCTTAATGATCACCCCCAAACTCTGGAATTATAACAATGAATTTTACAAAGTTAGGGCATAATTAATTGCTTCCCCAAGCCACAAGGAAACAGAGCTACAGCAACTTTGAGTTTGCAGTCAGACTTTTAGGTAATTTGACTTGTTAGATAGTAAAAGGTCAGCGGCATGGCTTTCCCCTTTAAAACAATCATATGGAATCCTAGATTTGTGACAGCAGTTCACCTGTGCAGAAGGGGAAAGGGCTAGAGTTGGGTGGATTAGAAAGAGCACTAACCTGTGCCATTCATATCCTAAGCCTGCCATCTTTAAGTTCCAGTAAGACTTCCATGTGTATTACTTGGTTTCCTTGTCTGTCTATACCTCCTTGGCTAACACATTGGATTAGAAATAGACAATGTCGGGCCTGGAGTTTGGCCTAGTGGTTAAAGTGCTTGCCTAGCATGCATGAAGACCTGGGTTCGATTCCTCGGTACCACGTACATAGAAAAAAGCCGGAAGTGGTGCTGAGGCTCAAGTGGTAGAGCTCTAGCCTTGAGAAAGTCCAAGGACAGTGCTCAGGCCCTGAGCTCAAGCCCAGGACTGGCAAAAAAAAAGAAATAGACAATGTCTAATTGGTGCTTTGAGTTGATGGGCAGCTTTGTTGAGTTGATGGGTGCTTTGTTGTCATTCTCACCACCATCACCACCACCACCATCATCATTGTCATCATGAATTCTCAGTTCTCAAGCGCCGAGGACCCTCTGTGACGGGGAGTTTGTAGCTTTCACTGACTTGCAAGTTGGTTTGTAACCAGGGATCAGGGATGGGTATTTTCTCCTCATTAGGGATAGAACTTGGCAAAAAAATGGGTATGAAAGAAGGGGAAGACATGGTCCTCTAAAGGACAGAGTCTGCCACCCCGGTGGTCCTGTGCCTGTGTCCACGAATGCCACTATGTCCTGCTGCCTGGATGGGGCACTGATTTGTATGTGAGCACATGCGCGTGCATGTGTATGTGTATGAGAGAGAGAGAGGGAGAGAGAGAGAGAGAGAGAGAGAGAGAGAGAGAGAGAGAGAGAGAGAGAGAGAGAGAGAGAGAGAGAGAGAGAGAGAGAGAGGGGAGAGAGAGAGAGAGAGGAGAGAGAGAGAGAGAGAGAATGAGAATGAGAGAACGCAGGATTCTGGCCTCCTGTCCACACTACTGAACGTAGAAGTTAGGGAATGACCCCTAGTCCAGTACTTTTAGGAACTGGTTAATGATCTGTCCCTTCCCCTCCTCCAACTAAGAAACTGCTTGTCTGCAAATCACAAATGTGGCTTAAACACAAAGCCGGGCACCAGTAGTTCATCCTTGTAATTCCAGATACTTAGGAGGCTGAGGTCTGAGGATCGTGGTTCAAAGCCAAGCCTAGTCAGGAAAGTCTGTGAGACTTATCTCCAGTTAAACACCAAAAAGCTACAAGTGGAGCATTAGCCCTGATTTAATTAAAAGAGAGAGGGAGAGAGAGAGAGAGAAAGAGAAAGAAAAGCTCAGGTACAGGGCCCAGGCCCTGAGTTCAAACTCCAGGATGAGAAAAGCACAACAATAAAAGAAAAACAACACAAGCTTCTTCTTAATGGTCAGCTCCAGTGGCCACGAGTGGCAGTGCAGACCTGATCTTGCTGGAATGGAAGGAAGGGGCGGTCACAGAGCACTGGACCATTTCCGTGTCCCACCATCCCTCCCCTCCTTCCTCTCCCCACTCCCTGTGTTCCAAGCCCAAGGCTGTCTTAGTGAGCTCGGCTTGGTGTCTGCTCTGCCTGGCTTGAGGCAATCGGCTGGGCCTCCTCTGGCCTCGGTGAATCAGCCGTCCTTGCCTGGCCAAGAGCAGGGCACTTGAGCTTGGCCCAGCCAGGCTGACTGGCGTCTGGCTAATGGCTTTGCTGTGTTAAACATTGACCTGAGTCCCATCTATTGTTCATCTGCAAGGGGTTGGAGCTCCTGAAGGCCAGCCTGCTGCTGGACATAACTCTTCTGCCAAGCCCTCTGGTAGCCTATGACAGTACTTGGGGGTTAGAGGGACCAACTTCTGACACAGTCAGCATCATAAAAAAAGAAAAAGAAAGAGATAATAGTTATCATTTTCTTTTTCGTGCACTGCTAAGAATCAAAGCCAGGCCCTTATACAAGCTGGGCAAACAGTCTAGCACTGAGTGACACCCCACCCCCACTGAGCCACCCACCATGGTCATTTCAGTGCTATCTAGTACACTATCACATCCGATGCCTACACCAGAGCCAACCCTCTCGCCAACCCCAAAAGAAACCCTGCACCAATGGCGCACGTCCCAGAGCTGTCTCGCAAAGCACCAGTACCCACAATTCTTCCTCACTCCTTCAGGGTTTCTCTAGGTAGCCAAAGCTGGCCCCAAACTCTTCTTCCTTCTCCCTTAGCCTCCTGGAGGCTGAGTTGACAGGCATCTGCTCACATGTTCAGCCAGAGCACGGGAGACTTTTCCCAGACTGCCAGGGAAAAGCCCGTTCCGGGTCTTAGTCCTTAGCCATTTTCTCTTCACACCCTTTGTCTGTGCCTGCCTGTGCCTTGCACCTATATTTCTCCTTATTTTTTATTTTTTGGTTAGGACACATATCACATTCCACCAGAGTCCATCTTAATGACCTCATGTTTACTTTCTTATGTCATAAAGGCCCTTTTTCCAAAAAAGTCACATTCTGAGGCACAAAGAAGCCTCAGTTTATATGGACTTCCCCATATAAACTTTAGACAATGTCTTTTAGCCCATAGCACACATTAAGCAAATTCACTTCGAGTCCTCCATTCGTTTTTATGGCTGAGTAATATTCCACTGTCTGTGATCATTGTGTGTTCGAACACCCAGTACAAAACACCTGCCAGTAGAATCCCCCGCCCCCTGAGCAGCCAAATACCCCATCACAAGACTTGCGCAATGTAGGTCATTGATCTAACAGGTGTAGCTCACAAATTTACCATCTGTGGACTTGTTCTTACTCTTGCTATCCTGGCAAAGAGCTACCATTTTTGCAAGCAGAAGTAAAAGTAGTCCCGGATTAGGGAGGAGCCAGGTCAAGCTTCTGCACCTAGAATTCCTTTCTGAAATGGAAGTGATTTTCCAGCTGCGTCTCTCCCCTCTTCCTCTGCACTCCCTCCTCCCTTCAAGTATGCAGGCAAATTTGTATTCTGGAGCGGGGTGTGGCTCACACAGGAAGCACAGCCCTTTGAGAAGACCCAGGCAGCAGCAGTAGCCCACTGCTGTTGTCATGGTTACTGGACCTGGTCGCCTGGACCGGCTACAGCTGAGAGCCCACCAGCTTTTTCATGACTTCTCTACCAGGCTCAGTATGCAAGAGCCATCCATGGCCTCTGAGCTTTGAAACCATCCACTGCTGCCTTGAGTATTTCTTCTGCCTCCTGAAGTTGAAATCTATTTCTTCCTCTTGTGCACATGTTCAAAGGACCTTTATCCTTGCTCTTTGAAGGGACACTGGGTGTTGTCATTAGCTTTCTGGAGATTTGGGCTCCTCTCGTGTCCCTCACTGATGTCATGGCTGTGTTGGAAGGAGCTCAGCAAGAACACGTCATGCTGCCTGAGACCTTGAATGGACTTTTGCCGTGGGTAAAAGTTCGCTGCCTCTCCCTTCTCTCTCACCACCTTTCTATCAAATTAATTTCACCACTGTGGAAGTTCTTTGGCTGGGTCCTGGGTGGAATAATCCAAAAGTGAACATGGAGCCTGGTGCTGGTGGCTACTCAAGAAGCTGAGAGCTGAGGATTGTGGTTCGAGCCTAGCCAGGGCAGGAAAGTCCATGAGACTCTTACTTCTAGTAAACTACTTAAAATTTAATAAAAGCTAAATGTGGAGTTGTGACTCAAATGGTAGAATGCTAACCTTGAGCAAAAATGCTCTGGGACAGGGCTCAGGCCCTGAGTTCAAGCCCCAAGAATGGCACAAGTTAAAAGTGAGGACAGGACAGAAAGTACCCCTGTTGTATTGGCTTCCTCGGGTCATTTGCGGTGAGGGCAGTAATCTCTGGGGCTCTTGGCCAGAGGCTCCATCAACTGTCATGGAACTGGATGAGGAGTGTGGCAAAGGTTTCTAGAACTCAGGCTCTCCTTGGAGCTTTTGAAAGCTTCCAAGAGGTTCTGATGTCCGGCCACCTAGAAGATATGTCCTTCTAAGGGACAGAGCCCTGCAACTTGGGGAGGGGACATGCAATCCTCCATGACTGGCAAGCATACTGATTAGGTACAAAGCAGGGACAGAAGTAACACAGCCAAAGCTGCCTTTTGGTGGAGCTAAATATAAATAGCCCAGCTGCTCCATAGAATCCTATAGGGCCAGACTACGGGCCCCGTCTTCACAGTTCCATGGGGCCTAGGGGCAGTCAGGGGTGGGATCACTCAATGCGCTGTGCCTGGGGTCGGGGGTCTTCAGAGGCCCGAGCGACTGACCTGTGTCTCCTTGTCTGTGTGTTTTGCAGTATAAGATCGGGCAGCTGTACATGATCAGCAAGCACAGCCACGAGCAGAGCGACCGGGGAGAGGGCGTGGAGGTTGTCCAAAATGAGCCCTTCGAGGACCCTCACCACGGCAATGGCCAGTTCACCGAGAAGCGGGTGTATCTCAGCAGGTAAGTCCCTGGCTACTAGGGAGATACCCTAGAGTCCTGATGCCAAAACCCGGGTGAGGGACATCTGGGGTGTGGGGCAAAGAAAAGTGCTCATGAGCATCCTTGCAGCCCCGGTGCTCACGGGGCTTCTGAAGTCACAACTCACCCCCTCCTTCATTCTGCAAAATAGACCCCAGACTCGCCTTTTCCTTGTGCAACTTGGCCCTTCATCTGTCCCACCCCTAAGATGTAGGATCCAGTCTGATAGTCACTGTGTGTGATCACAGCCCATCTGAACTGAATGACTGACTGCAGGGCTGTCTTTTCTGGTGTTGTGTTAGCTGTCAGGAGGAGATGATGCCCTACCTATGGCAGGAAGGGGCAGGAGGTGTCTGTGTGGGCTTTGGGTCTTGTTAAAATAGGGCTTCCATTTGTAGTGGAGTGGTAGTCAGGTGTCTGGAAAGGGAACTGGAGAAAGTCACAGACATTGGAGACTAGATCGATGTGTGATGCCATTTCTCCATCAGACCCTGCTTTTCCAAGGTCAAACTTGTCCCTCCCCTTTTGAAAGGATTTTAAACCCATATGGATCACACTTGTCTTTCCTGCTTGATATCTCTTTTGTTCTAATGACATCATGGACTACTTGGACTGGTCTGATGTCTCCTTATCCTCCCTCCTCCCCCCCCCCCCCATTCAAGCCATCGTGTGTTCTCACTATTTTCTGGGTTAGAATGTGAAGTAGATGTGATTGAAATGAACTGTGGAAATCAGCCTTCCATGTATACTTCAGTCCCCACCTACTTGTGGCCTCTCACTGGCCCACTGTGAGCATTCAAACTGTCCCTGGCAACTGTTCATCTGTCCTTGACACAGCTAGACTTGGACACGGCTAGCTGTTTCTGAGCAGAGCCATCTTGGGGTTCCACTGTTGTGGGGCCTCACTGTCCTTCAGGTTGACCTTGAACATTTCAACCCTGACCAGAGACTTTGAAACTTGTCACCAAGGTAGATAGATGTAAGTCTTCTAGTTCCTCTAGCTGGGGCTGAGGGACCAGGAAGTTCCTCAGCCATGAGGAAATGTGGATGAGGTTGATCCCAGGCTTCTAAGAGAAGTTAAATAATCTTCCTCATCTTCCTCTTCTTCTTTTTGTGTTGGTTGTGGGACTTGAACTCTGGGCCTGGGAACTGTCCCTGAGCTGCTTTTGCTCAAGGCTAGCACTCTCTCGAGTCACAGTGCCACTCGCAGCCTTTTCTGTTTATGTGGTACAGAGGAATGGAACCCAGGGCCTCATGCATGCTAGGCAAGTGCTCTACCACTAAGCCACATTCCAGCCTAGGAATGGCTTCTTTACAGAGACATGCTTCTCAGTGTCCCCCTTGGCCTTCTGAGAATGGAGGAGATGGACATGCCTGGAGCCAGTGTCCCCCTCAGGCTTCCTCTGAAGAGCAAAGAGAATTCAGAGAGGAAGGTGCAGGAACACAGCAACGATGGAAAATTCCATTTCTTGGCAGATGATGACATTCTTTAAAGCTATTGCCTAGAGAATGTTCCCTCTGTACCAAAAAAAAAAAAAAAAAAAAAAAAAAAATCAGGAAAAAAAAAAAAACCTCAGCAACTTTATAGCCTTTGCTGAACCCAAAGAAGAAGTGCCTGGTTGTCTGTGTCCTGTCTGTTTTCACTATAAAAAAAAGGATATTTATTTTAAAGGCGAGTTATTAACATTAGTGAGGAGGGAAATTTGTTATGAATAAAAGATGCAGACTAGCAGTAATAATAGCAAAGAAGGTGAATGTAGACCCTCACTCATTTCCTGCATCAAGGACAAGAGGAAATATAATGATATGAAGCTGAACTCAAAATAAAGAAAGGGGACTCCTCAGGTACCAGGGCTAGAGGGAAACTTAAATCACAGTGGGGAGGCAGGCTGGTTGGTGAGTGCTAAGGAAACCAGGAGCCCTGAGCAGGGGGTCCCTGGGGGAGCTCCAGTCAGCTAAGGGCTGGGCCATTGTGCCCCTGGTGGCAAGAAATGTGTGGCCCGAGAATCAGGCATAAAAAGTTTTTGACAATCAATAGGTGAGAGAGGTTATTATCCAGAGATCATCTTTTAAAACAATAAAAGACTGCACTTCATGAATGAGGAAAACTGGCCAGGCGTAGGGGTATACACCTGTAATTCCAGCCACTGGGAAGGTGGAAATAAGAGGACCAAGATTGCTCGGAGCAAGGAGCTCCTGCCTAGCTATTCCCCAGGCTGAGATCTGAAGATCACAGTTGGGAGTCAGCCAGAGCTAGAAAGTCGGGGAGAATCTTATCTCCATATTATTCATCAGAAAACCAGAAGTGGAGCTATGGCTCAAAATGGTAGAGCTCTACCTTGAGATGAAATGGCTCAGCTGGAAGTTTGGCCTAGTGGTAGAGTGCTTGCCTAGCATATACAAAGACCCAGGTTCAATTCCTCAGTACCACATACATAGAAAAAAGCTGGGAGGGCCAGGACTTTGACCTAGTGGTTAAAGTGCTTGCCTAGCATGCATGAAGACCCGGGTTTGATTCCTCCGTTCCACATACATAGAAAAAAGCTGGAAGTGGTGCTGAGGCTCAAGTGGTAGCGCTCTAGCCTTGAGAAAGTCCAAGGACAGTGCTCAGGCCCTGAGCTCAAGCCCAGGACTGGCAAAAAGAAAAGGAAAAAGCTGGGAGTGGTGCTGAGGCTCAGGAGGTAGAGCTCTAGCCTTGAGGAAGTCCAAGGACAGTGCTCGGGCCCTGGGCTCAAGCCTAGGACTGGCAAAAAAGAAAAAGGGAAGAGATGAAAAAACTCGGGGACAATGCTCAGACCCTGAGTTCAAGCCTCACAATAGGAAAAAGGAAAGAAAGAAAGGGAAAAAAAGGAAAAAGAGTGCCAACCTGGACAAACAGTGTGAGATCCTGCCGGGTGCTCCTGCCTGTTAACCTGGCTGCTCAGGAGGCTGAGACCTGAGGGTCACGGTTGGAAGATGGAAAGTTCATGAGATTTTTATCACCAATTAATCACCAAAAAGTACTAGCCTTGGCCAAAAAAGCTCAGAGATAGCCTCTAGGCCTTGAGTTCAAATTCCAGGACCTACACACACACACAAGTGTGACATCCTAGTTAAGTAGAAACCAAAAACAAAAAAAGAGCTAGGGCATGGTTCAAATGGAAGAACGTGCCTGGCTCTTGAGTCTAGAGAGGAGAGAGGTATCCAGAATAACAAGTAATTTAATAAGTTAATTGGTTAATATCTGGGAAAATCTGAATAAGCACAGAATGCTTTTAAAACACTAACAAGAGTTAATTGATGCTATACCTGTAAACCTAAATAGTAGAAAACAATAATACAAAAGATAGAAGA
Organism: Megascapheus bottae; assembly: GCF_031878675.1. Taxonomy (NCBI): domain Eukaryota; kingdom Metazoa; phylum Chordata; class Mammalia; order Rodentia; family Geomyidae; genus Megascapheus; species Megascapheus bottae. The sequence goes on from NC_143525.1 coordinate 15,193,397, forward strand.
GTAGTAATTATAGTTTAAAAAAAACACTCTAAGGTGTTTAGGAATCAGAAAAAAGAAGTTGACTGGTTTTGAGGGTTTTTTTTTTTTAAGATAAAGGAATGTGGGGTGAGGGCTGGGGAGGGAAATGGGGAATAAGACATGAGAAAGGGTATCAATGTATGTGAAGTAATGTACCCTCTATTTGGTGAATATAATGTAACCCTTCTATTAATTACAATAAAAAATATATGGAAAAAAAAGATGAAGGAATGTCTGAAGGAATAGTAGAACAAGAGAAAAACACACTAAATCCATAGAAGGTGGGAGAATAAAGAGGGAGGTAGCTCAGAGTGTGGGATTTCCTTTGTACATGGAAAACCCTGGATTAGATCCCTGGCGGCACCACCAATAACAATAACAATAATAATAATAATGTATGATACATAGAACACATACATTTTGAAAGCCCGAGGACAGTGCTCAGACCCTGAGCTCAAGCCCAGGACTGGCAAAAGAAAGGTCCAAGGATGCAGCAATTTGTAGTACAGCATTTGGCCTAACACATTGAAGGCCCTCCGTTCTACCCCAGCATCACAGTATCTTAAAAATCATAATAAAGCATGAGGAAGTGGAGCCGTGGCTTAAGTGGTAGAGTTCTACCCTTGAACAAAAAAAGCTAAAGAAGAGTAAGAAGTGAATTTTAGTACTGGCACACAAAAAAAGTTATAGGTCATTCTCAGCTAAGAACATATACATCCTTTAGAAAACATTAGCAAATTAAATACCTTAGAGAATAATAATAAGTTATGACCTAATCAGATTTAGTCCTGAGATTCATTAAGTTGACATGAAAGAAATCTTTCTGAATGCTTGTCTACTGTGAAGACAAGAACTAAATAAGTATTCTTATTATCACCATTTCTGTCTGACCTTGTGGAAAGATCTTACCAAGACCATAGAACAAGAATGAACAGCTGGGGATGTAGCTCAGTGGCAGAGAACTTGTCCAGAATGCACAAGGCCCTAGGTTTGATTACCCAGCCCCACATAAAGACCTGCTTGATCACAGTTCAAAGCCAACCTACGCAGTAAAGTCTAAGAGACTCCATCTCCAATTAGACAGAAAAGTTCAAACTGCAGATGTGTCTCGAGTGGTGAAGCAACAGCTGTGGGCAAGTAATAATTTAAAGCCATGAGTTCAACCCCTAGTACCCACACAAATGAACAAATACCACGTATTAACATGCAGTAGGAAAAATAGTTTCAAAAATAGAATTTTTTTGGTTGGTCATGGGGCCTGAACTCTGGGCCTGGGCATTGTCCCTAAGCTCTTCAGCTCAAGGCTAGCGCTCTACCACTTGAGCCACAGCCCTACTTCCAATTTTCTGTTGCTTAATTGGAGATAAGAGTCTCATGGACTTTTATGCCTGATGCTGGCTCTGAACTGTGAGCCTCAGATCTCAACCTCCTGAAGACCTAGGATTGCAATTGTGAGCCACAGGCACCTGGCTCAAAAATATAATTTTTAAATATTTCATTTACAATAGAAAAGTAATATTATAGGAACCTATTAATTTATAAGATATTCAGAAATTAGAAAATCAATTTGCAATAGAAAAATAAACTTAAAGATACCTGTTAAGATATCCAAAATCTTTAGAGGACATTTTAAAAACCCACAACTAGTGGGGGGGGGTATACCATATTCATGGATTGAAAATTACTATAAACTCACAAATCAACCTATAAATTCAATGTAAGTCTCATTAAATTGCTAATAGTGTTATTTTTTAAAAATGCAACTAGAAAGCCAGGTGCCAGTGGTTCATATCTCTAATCCTAGCAGGAGGCTGAGATCTAAGGATCGTGATTTGAAGCCAGCCTGGCAGGAAAGCCCATTCAGGTTTTGTCTCTAATTAATTAGCAAAATATCTGAAATTGCAACTGTGGCTCTAAGTGGTAGTGTTACCCTTGAGCGATAAATCTCAGGGACAGCACCCAGAACAGGCTAAATAAAAAATACCGCTGGAGAAAATTATTGTAAAATTTATATGAACAGTTTTGATGAAAAGTTGAATAAATAAGAAGGACTTGCTCTACCAGACAGCATAGTTTTTTAAATAAAAATGGTAATTAAGGAAGCGGGATATTAGAACAGAGTTAAATGAACTCATGGAACAAAAGAGCCTCCAAATAGATCCAAGTCATTATACATGCTTCGTTTTGAGCAAGACTGACATAAGAAATTAGCAAGGAAAAGATGAACCACTGAGTCTATGATGTAGAGATGATTGAATTTTCAATCAGAAAAGCAAGTAGGCGTCTATCTTCACAGCATACACAAAATTTAATCACATTACAAATCGGTTAAATATTTAAATATAAAAATTCAGGGAAATATAGATAACTTATTCTTTATTATTTGTAGAGTGCAATAAACTAATAAGGCATAAAGAAATAAACTGTAAGTACTGCCAGATTAAAAAGAAGAAACATGGCAAAAAAAAGTGAAAAATAAACATTTCCATAACTAAAGGAGGCAAATAATGAAAAGAAACTAGTAATGTATGCTTGTAATCCTGGCTATTTAGGAAGCTGAAATCTGAGAGTCGTGGTTTGAAGCCAGCCTAAGCAGACAAATCCTTGAGATTCCATTTCTAATTAACCAGCAAAAAGCCAGACTACAGGTATGACTCCAATGGTAGAGCCCAGGCATAGGCAGAAAGGGCTGAATGAGAATGGTAGGTAGGCCCTGAGTTCAAACTCCAGTATTGGTGAAAGGAGGAAGAAGAAAGAAGGGACAAGAAGTCAAAGGAAGGTGGAGGAAAAAGAGGAAGAAAAGGAAGCCGAGAAAGAGGAAGTAATGATAGGACTTGGAGAGCTAAATTCAGCTCCATTTAATCTTTCCAGTAGTGGCCCAAATATCTAGAAACTGTCCCAAACTTACTTTTCCTTTCCTTTCCTTTCCTTCCTTCCTTCCTTCCTTCCTTCCTTCCTTCCTTCCTTCCTTCCTTCCTTCCTTCCTTCATTCTTTAGTTCTTTTTTTTTTGTCTGTCACGAGGCTTGCACTCTGGGCCTGGGTGCTGTCCCTGAGCTCTTCAGCTAAAGGCTACTGCCCTACCTCTGTGCCTGGGCATTGTCCCTAAGCTCTTACCCCTGGAGCCATAGCACTGCTTCTGGTTTTCTAGTGGTTAACTGGAGATAAGAGTCTCATGGTCTTTAGTGCCCAGGATGGCTTTGAACCCGTAATCCTCAGATCTCAGCTTCCTGTGTAGATAGGATTTTAGGTATGAGACATGGCGCCTGGCCCTCCTTTCCCAAACTTTTGAGAAATCTGAAGCTAGGAAGAGTAATGACTCTAAAAATTCAGAAAAACAGTAGTAGTTTGGAATTATGGTTTATTTCACACCCGGATACAGTGAAACAAGAACAAGTGGCTATATCTTTGCCTTCTAAAACATCACTTGTACAAGAAGAACTCCAAGGTCTGTAATGGCATAGTTTTGAAATCCCATGATTCTGGTTGACAATTGACTATGAAGCCGTTTTGCATGAGGACATATACACAAGAAGAATGGTCTCTGTGAGAGAACACACACACACACAAACACACACACACACACACACACACACAGAGGCAGATAGATACATAGAATACATACATAGACTAGATACAGATACTCTTGGATCACATGAGAAGAAACAAGGGGAAATAAGCGAGGACATCACCTTCCCTACTTCCCCACTGGTCAGAACATGCCTGGAACGTTTTTACCTGTTCTGTAATGCCACTTCACTATGGCGGAGGGCACCCCATGAGTGGAGAGGACTAGGTCTCCCCAGGGTAAAGAATGACTGGCAGAATCGAGAATGCTCCGCATAGAAAGACAGCCCCGTGGGCCGGGAGTTTGGCCTAGTGGTTAAAGTGCTTGTCTAGCATGCATGAAGTCCCGGGTTCGATTCCTCGGTACCACATACATAGAAAAAAGCCAGAAGTGGAGCTGAGGCTCAAGTGGTAGAGCCCAAACCTTGAGAAAGTCCAAGGACAGTGTTCAGGCCCTGAGCTCAAGCCCAAGACTGGCAAAAAAAAAAAAAAAGAAAGACAGCCCCGTGAGGTGATCCACGGTGGGGTGAGGTGGCCAAGAATTCAACTTCTGTGTGCTCTGAGACTACCAGGACTTGAGTGGTGGGTGGGAATGGCAGAGGATGGAGGGGAGAAATGTCCAAGTCTGCAGCTGTCAGAGACCATAGTCATGCTTTCTAGTCAATAGTACAGTGGTAGGGTTATTTGGACATTGTTGGGGCCCCCACAGATGGGGTGTCCAAGCAGATTCAAACACCGAACAGGGGTAAGCACCTCAGAGGGTTGGTTCAGTCAGACAAACCAGAAGACTCGATTTTACTAACATTTTGATTTTTATAGTTATGATACGGGTGATGTATAGAGGATTTATAGTTTCATCAGTCAGATGATGAACATATTTCTTTTTGGATTCTCTCCCCCTTTCCTTCGCTCTCTCCCGGCTTTTCCTTCCCATCTCCACCCACAAGTTATATAGTCCATTTTCAACACAGTGTCCACTGAGTCCCACTACTGCCCTGGTTCATCTTTGTCCCTCCATTTCTGTGCCCCACCTGACCCTCAGAAAGACAGATATGGGAGAATGTTTGGAACTCTTAATTTTCTTTTCGCCAGTCCTGGTGCCTGAACACTGTCCTTCCTTGGACACTTTGCTCAAGGCTCGTGCTCTGCCGCTTGAACCTCAGAGCCACTTCTGGCTTTTTCTGTGAAAATGGTACTGAGGAATTGGACCCAGGGCTTCATGCATGCTAGGTGAACACTCTACCACTAGGCTATGCTCCCAGCCCAAACTCTTAATTTTCTACACTAGTGTGTATTTGATATCCCAGTTGTGCTTCAGTAACCAAAGAGGCACAGGCCAAAGAAGCATTGTTTACTCATGCGTTTATTCCTTCCTTCCCTTATTTCCTTGGTATAGGGTCTTAACTCAGGGCCCAATGCTTGCTAGGCAGGCACCGCCTAGTTCTTTTAGCATTAGTTATTTCTCTAGGTTAAAAATTTCCTTATTCCCCCCTACCCCCCACCAGAACTGGCCTCAGACTATAGTCTTTCTACCAACAGCTTCCCAAATATGAGATACAGGTACATACTACCAAGCTTAGTTTATTAATTGAGATGGCATCTCCCTAACTCTTTGCCTAGGCAGGCCTTGAACTGCCATCCTCCTAATCTCTGCCTCTTAAATAGCTAGGATTACCACAACAAAAGCCACTGTGCCTCACATAAAGTATCGCAACTTTATGATGATCTGAGTCTATCATTTTATAATTTCAAAGGCTTTGGGTTTATTTGAAAGAGTAGAAATATGTATTTTAGCACCATGGAGATTATAGCATAGCAAGAGAAAGAAATATTGCTAGGTGACAGAACTATGAATCAACAAGGTGAATTCCCACTATTCAAAAGAAAATAAAACCTATTCTTTCACTCCCCCCCACACACACTTAGAGCCTCTTCAAGCTGATGCGTGGCCTGTAAGTAGAAGTCACGTGACTGCCGGGTTGGCCAGGCTGTCATGTGACAAGTCGTTGAAATGTGTAACATACAACAAACTGAACAGATTGTAGAGGGCCCCCATTACTAAAAGGCATAGTCCCATTTTCTGATCAAGATGGCGTCCAAGGCTGGCTGGTGGCAGCATTTGAGTTCATCTGTCCATCTAGCAGAATCTGCCTGTTTGCAGGGCCCATTTAAATAACTTAGCTTAGTGCATCCAGCACCTGATGGACCAGAATTTTGGAGCTGGCAGTCAATATGAAAAGTCAAGCACATTCACACTGCCTTGTTAAAAATTCACTATCCCAAGTAAGAATCAGAGGCACCGGCAATCATCAAAGCCCATGTCATCAGCGCCTGCTCTGGTTCATGTCCAGAGAAGCAAATTTTTGAGAAGGGAACTACATTCCACCATAATTATCACCACATCAAGCCCAGACATCTGTCCATCACTTTGGCTGTTGCATAAGTTGCCTGTGGGAAGGGTGAGCCAGCTGGATGTCAGTGGCTCAAACTTGTAAACCTAGTTACTTAGGAGGCTGAGTTCTGCAAATCTATGTTCAAAGCCAGATCAAGCAAAAAAAAAGCAAGAGTGTAAGACTTTGATTCCAAGCCCAGTTAACATGGACAAGTGTACACGTATGTGTACACACACACATACACACACACATAACCACAAACCACATACACACAAAGTTGCCAATGAAAGAAACTGGTTCTCATAGCAGAAAGAGTATTTCCTGGGAGGATGTTAAGGATCTACAAAACGATCTGGAGGTACAAAAATAGGCAGCAGTTGAGGGGGCTCAAAAGAACCCAGTGACAATGCCACCACCATTTTTTTGGTAGGGGTCGTACTGGGGTTTGCACTCTGGACTTCACACTTGCTAAACATCCACTCTACCACATGAGTCACACCTTCAGATTTGTTTGCTTTAGTTATTTTTCAAGTCAGGGCTTCTGTTTTTACCCAGGCCACCCAGAACCATGATACTTTGTGGCTGGAGGACAAAATGCTGCAGCATTTTGTTGTTTAATTGGGTGCCTTGCCTGGGCTGGCCTTGAACTGTGGTCCTGTGATCTGAACTTCCTGAGTAGCTAGAATATTTGTTTCAAGCCACTGCATTGGGCCCTTGTTGCCAATTTTTAATTGAGTAGCATGTCCCTTTTATAACCCCATTTATGTTTTAGTGCTTCGCTCTCATTTCCAAGGACTTGCTCCGTCTTCATGTTTCCTTACCATGTCTATAGTGCATGGAAGTGGGGAATCACTTAGTGATTAGATATCTTAGCACTTATGCATTCATCCATTCACATAAGTGCTATTACAGCCCTACCTTTGCTGCTTCTCAGGGGGCTTTTGATCCCGTTCAAATAAAGCCATATTGTTTGGCTTGTCTTCTAAACTCCTGGTTTTGACTGGCATCGAGGGATAAGAGACAAGGTTCCAATCAGACTCGAAAATAGTGGCTCTAAATAAAACTCACGCCCAGTAACATGCAGGCGGGATTTTCTTCAGTCACCTTTGATTTTCCCCTGTGGTCCTGGTGTCTCTCCAGTCCCTTCCCACTGAGGCCTGGGAGGGTGGCGAGGCTTTGGAGAAAAGATGGGGGACTATTTTTAGGCTTGTTTTGTTCAGTCATAAAGTGTCATGTTCTTCAGCACCACGACTCCTGGATTAATTAGACTGTGCTGGCAGCTGCCAGTCAGGGAGCGATGCCAGCTTCTGAGGGTTATTCTACCCCATGCCTGAGTGGATTTGTACCGTGCCAGCCGGGTTCCTTTCCCACGTGGTCCTGACCTTCCCTTGCATGCTCTTGGGCCCTCTGGTGTCTTGCAGAAGGCAGAGTAATGCTTCTGTAATTTCTTTGTAAGCAGATATGCCAGTCTACCTGCCGGTCCCCTGGCCCTGGCCATTACTGCTCATTGGTAGAAGCTGTTGCCATGGCTTAAGTCTCGCTTTCCTCTTCTCTCCACACTCTCAGATGGGCTGAACACATCCCTGCCATTTTCCAAGAGGCTCCTACTATCAGCTTGGGGGACCCCTGGCTTTGAGAGCCAGGCAGCAGGTTTCTCAGCAAATTGTGGTTGCTCGATTTGCTGTTGCCAAAGATTCTTCACCATCATTACTGACTTGGGCATGCGCAGGGATCCATCGTCACTCATTCAAAACCAAGAAACAAACTACGTATTAAGTTGCTTTCTGTGGGTATAGGAGATTTAACAGTGAACAAAACAAAGATCCCTACCTTGATGGGACTTGACTTCGAATTGGGAGTTCGAGTGCCCTGTCACCCTAGTAGGTCATGATGAATTTTAGAACATATATTTATATATCCTGTATAAATACTTACCCTATCATGTCACATGTGTATGCACACATGTATTGAAAGGTGACAGTACTCTGGGAAAAAAATGGGATATGTCAGGGGCTTCCTTCTTTCCTGCCCTCCAGACCAGGCTATTTTATTTTGTCCCCATATCAAGGCTGAAGAATATTCTAGAAACTCCCCTGCCACCAGACCCTCTCTGTTCTACTCCCTCTACTCCCATGGGAAATCACCTGAACAGAAGGTTTATGCCTGTTTGGGATCTTTGCAGGCATCCACCCCTCTCTGCCTCACTCCTGAAAGATGCAGGTGAATACAGAGCATCTGGCCTACCCACCTCACCCTAATTCCATCCAATCAGAGGCTCCCAGGAGCCTGCCCCAGGCAAGCTCCTTCCACCAGGCCTCTCCTCTCTCCCCATACCCCTTTCCCCCTTTCTTCCCCCCCCCCCTCCCTTTCTGGTACCATTCCTATGTTTTAACTCAGGGCCCTGGTGCTATCTCTGAGCTTCGTTTGCTCATGGCTAGCACTCTGCCACTTGAGCCATACTTCCACCTATGGCCTTTTGGTATTTTATTGGAGTCTGGCTTTGAATTGCAATCCTCAGATTCCAGCCTCCTGAGTAGCCAGGATTACAGGTAGGAGCTACCAGCACCCAACAAAAGAGATGCCTCCGACATAGAGTCTGGGTCTGAGTTCAAGGAACTCAGGTTTGACACCGTTTCTTTGGAAAAAGCCAGGCAGCTTTGCCTCCTCTGGCAATAGCTCAGCCTCAGAAGCCGTAGGCCTCTGTGTGTTTAGAGTGCCCCGGATAGCCAGAAGAGACACTCACACCAAAGGAGTCAAAGCAGGTGAGGAGTGACATTGTAAAACCTCAGAAATCACCATGTGAACAGCTGGATGCGAGCCATGGATTCTTATCAGAGAATTACCAGACACCACATTCCAGCCTAGGAGGAGATGCAAGGTCTGCCTCTTCCCCTGACCCGGAGGGCCATGTGGATTTGGGGGAAATGAGTTCCTGTCTCCTAAGCCCAGTCCCGGGGCCCAGCGACAGGGCTAAGGGGCTGAGCGGGAGGAAGTCCTGTGTTGGCTTTTTCAGCTTGGAATGGTTTAAGTCTCAGATTTCCAGTGTGCCTCTGTGGTAGAATGCCTGTCTAACAAGGGTGATGCCCCGGTGTTGTATACCAGAGCCACCAAAACAAAACAAAAAAGAGGAAGAAACCAAATGCTTCTTTGCCTTCCACAGGTGTTGACAAAGAGACATTGAAATGTCTCTTAATACTTGAGCTTTGACAAGATGGCTTCCTGGGAGATTTGACCCTAGCCCATGCATGGACTGCAGACTGGACCCAAGCTCTCCTTCCTAGGAGAGAAACTCTGGGCTGACACTTCATAGTAAATTTGAGTGACACTTTCCCTTAGAATTGAAGGCTGTGTGACAGTATGCATCATGAAAGTGACAGCAACAGCAGAGACATTTAATTCCATTCTCCTTTGCTGGTTCTCATAAATCATTGCTGTAGGAAAAAGGAAATTTTCCTTTCTCTGATAAAAATGATCCCAATAATGATGTGTTCTGGGGAATCTAGGGGCTGAAAGGAGGTTTCTTAGTGGGCTTAAAGCATACTTAAAAAGCATTGTGTTCATCAGCTTTCTGTCTCAGTAACAAAACACCTGAGATGATGAACTTATAAAGAGAAAAGGTTCATCATGGCTCTTGATGTTGGTGTTTACAGCTGGTGGTGGCAACGAGCCCTTGCTATTAGACCTTTGGTAGTCATATGGAGTAACATGGTAGAGTGAGATGTGCTGCACAGTCCCTCAGTGCTGAGAACGCAGAAGAGGAAGAAGGCTGGGGTCCTTCTAAAGGCTCAGTGCTAATGACCTAACTTCTTCCCACCTCCAAAATGCCCTGCCGCCTCCCACACGGCTAAGGCTTCGTTTATTTATCACATTGGTCTTTGGAGGGAATTGAACTTTAATAATGCTCTTGGCCCAGTAAATGACGTAGATCTGAAGGCTTCACTGGGCTGGAGGTATTGCTCCATTGCTAGAGTGCCGCCCTGGAGCAAAAAAAGCCAAGTGAGCCAAGCACCAGTGGCTCACACCTGTAATTCTACTACTCAGGACTCTGATGTCTGAGGATTGGGCAAGAAAGTCCATGAGACTCTTAGCTGTAATAAATTGCCAGTAAAGCCAATAGTGGAGCTGACTCCGCTTTTGACTCGTGTGGTAGAGTGCTAGCCTTGAGCAAAAGAAGTTTAGGGACAATGCCCAGGCCCCAAATTCAAACCCCAGGACTAGCAAAAAGAAAAAAAAGCCAAGCCAAGTGACTTGAAGAGGTGTGGCTCAGGTGGTAGAGTGCCAGCCAATGAGTGAAAGCACCAGATACTGAATTAGAGTCCTGGACTCAAACAAAAAAAAAAAAAGCCAAAGCCTCACACCTGTAATCCTAGCTTCTCAGGAGGCTGAGATCTGAGGATCAAGGTTCAAAGCCAGCCCAGAAACAAAAGGACCAGAGACTCTTTTTTTTTTTTTGCCAGTCCTGGGCTTGAGCTCAGGGCCTGAGCACTGTCCTTGGACTTTCTCAAGGCTAGAGCTCTACCACTTGAGCTTCAGCACCACTTCCAGCATTTTTCTATGTATGTGGTACTGAGGAATCAAACCCGGGTCTTCAAGCATGCTAGGCAAGCACTTTAACCACTAGGCCAAACTCCCAGCCCAGGACCAGAGACTCTTATCTCCAATTAACCCTTAGAAAATGGGAAGTGGGGCTTGGCCCAAGGGTAGGGCGGTAGCCTTGAGCTAAAGAGCTCTGGGAGGATGCCCAGGCCCATGGTTAGGGAGGTAGCCTTGAGCTGAAGAGCTCAGGGGCAACGCCCACGCCCAGGGGTAGGGCAGTAGCCTGGAGCTGAAGAGCTCAGGGATAGTGCCCAGGCTGAGTTCAAGACCCATGACCCTCCTCCCCACCAAAAAAAACCAAGTGATAGTGTGAAGCCCCTGAGTTCAAGCCCCAGTACTAGAACACACACACACACACATCCAGAATGGCTTTCTTTCAGAAAATTAGTGCAGCCATTTTGGTTAAATGATTATGATTTAGGGGAAAGGTCATGGTTTATAGTATTAGATAAGATGCTAAAGAAAATAGCAAAACTAAGGATTCTAGCTAGCATCCAGAGTCCTGATTATTTATAAGTAGGGAAAGCCTCGTTGGGAATGGATAACTACAGATGGTTTTCTTCTGCTTCTTCCTTCATAAATAGTGACTGTGGTTAGGAGTCTGGTTCTTAGAAGTCTATAAGGAATGAATTCTGGAGGGATGGATGCCAGTGGATTGGGGAAGACATACAGTGAAAGTGAGCAGCTCCTTACCACAGAATGAGGGAGAAGGTGCCCTGAGGCTGTAGGAAGCCAATTCCAGTTATCTAAGCTAATTGAGGCCTTGCTTCATTTGAGGAGCATCTCCAACTCTGATTCGGTCCATTAAAATCATGTGAAAACACCTTCCTGTGGCTTGAGCACACACAGCCCTATCCACTGGGTATGTTATATCATCTCAGGCTAAATAGTAGGATCAAGGTCCAGGCAGGTGGATCTGGGTGGCCACTGTTTCCTTTAAGCAAGCTAGTGGGGTCTTCTCACTTCACATTAACCTCCATTGCTCCTCCACATCCGTGACTGGGAGAATCAAGCATAGGTAAAAGCTATACCTATCCCTATGAAGGCTGGCCATTTTTGATAACTGTGAATTTAAGGTAGATGAGTGGCCACTGCTGAGATGACTAGACAGGAGAAATTCACCTCAAAGCAGCAATCAGAGGTTTAGGTGAGCCAGGTACCTGTGACTCACACCTGCAATACTAGCTACTAGGAAGGCTGAGCTCTAAGAATCTCCATATGGAGCCCACGCAGGCAGTAGATGCCTTGAGCTTCTTATCTCCAGTTAACCACCGGAAGGTGACAAGTGGAGCTATGGCTCAAATAGTAAAGCACCATCCTTGAACTCAGTACCCAGGCCCATGAGTTCAACCTGAGAGTTCTATGTAAATTTTTAAGTGCCTGGACTGGTCTTTCTTCTCAGAACCCACCTGAGAACATCAGCCTTCACTGATGTCTCCCCTATATTTGTTTTGACTCTGATAAACACCCCAGAACTTTGGATTGGGTCCAGCCAGCTATTGACAATGCACATCTTATCTTTTCAAAGGTGGGATTATCAGAAACCAGAGGTAGGGACACAGTGTTTCACTGGCTCTGGTTGGCATTCATAGTCCACCAACAAGAGGGATTTGGGGGCTTGGGGCTCTATTATTAGTTATATTTATTTCCTTTCTTAGTTTGACCAACTTGGAATTCAAATTTGCTTCTTGATGTCCCCTCCTGCTAGCCTTCGGCCCTAATGACTGAGAATGGACTTCATCCTCCTTGCTAGCCTTGGCATCCAGACTCTTCAGCAGGCTGCAAAACAGCAAAGACAAAATGGCGGCCTCTGGAAAGACAGAAAAATCCCTCGTTATAGCACTAGGTGAAATAAATACAGGCAGCTACATTCTAAGTACTAATCTCACCTATTCCTTAAATATAGTAAGGGATAGTTATGAAATTCTCTGGGCTTCTACTCTGCAAGACAATTTATCCTTGAAGAAAACAAAGAAAGGAACATATAAAACTTAACTGGAAGTTGGTTTGCACAAAAGCTTCTGGACCCATGCCTTCTGAAAATTTGTCTTCCAGAAATGGCTGTCCAGCATCTTGCTGGTTTATGGCTGGTACTTGTCTTAGCTACTCCGGAGGCTGAAAGCTAAGTCAGGAAGGAAAGTCCTTAAGACACTTATCTCCAATTAATGGAGGATGGGGGAGGGGCGTTGGGTACACAGATCTGGGTGTGGAGGTATGGCTCAAGCAAAAAAGCTTGGGACAGTGCCCAGGTCCTGAGTTCCACCCCAGTGCCAGCACACACAAAAAAGAAAAGGAAAAAGCCAATCGCTGAATTTAGGGGTCGCTGGATTTAGGGCTCACCCCTAAATCCAAGATAATTTGATTTTTGATTATGTGTGTGTGTGTTGGTACTGGAGCTTTGAATTCGGGTGTCATACTTCTGGTTAGTTTTGTGTTTTGTTTTTTTTTTCACTCAAGGTACTGCATTTCTACCACTTGTGCCTCACCTCCACTTCTGCCTTTTGCTGGCTCTTAGACCAGCAAGAGATTCTTGGACTTGTCTACCCAGGCTGAATTATGGGCATGACTTACTGGTACCCAGGAGATAATTTGATGTTGAAATCCTTAACTTAATTATACTTTCAAAGACCCTATTTTCAAATCAGATTATATTCCCAGGCACCGGAAAGGGAGACAGTCCAATTTGAGGTGGCGCCAACGTGTTTCAAAGAGCTGTGTTTTGTTCTTTAGTGTCACCAGCTTCTTACTCTATGGCTTTTGTCCATTAAAAAACAAAATGTCAGGTGCCAGTGGCTCACACTTGTAATCTTAGCTGTTCAGGAGGCTGAGATCTGACGATCACGGTTTGAAGTCAGCCAGGCCATCAAAGTCCATGAGACTCTTATCTCCAAAGAACTACCAAAAAACCAGAAGTGAGGCTGTGATTCAAGTGGTAGAGCACTGGCCTTGAGCAAAAAGAAGCTCAGGGACTGTCTAGACCCTGAATCCAAGCCTCAGAGCTCACACACACGCGCGTGAGCGCACGCACACACACACACACACACACACACACACACACACGGTGTGTGTGGGTTGTCAGGCTGGGTTCAGTCTCTGGCATTTGCCTCTGTTGATACCTGTTGGGGCTTATACATATGTACATTCTGTTTCCCCTGTTCTAGTCCCAGGAGACAAAGGACAGGTTGGACAAACCTGTCATATACGGCACCTACCAGGCCTCAAATTCTCCTCCGCTTGCAAATTCAATCCATGAGGACAGGCTCAGAGCTGCCCTTCCTTGAGCCAGGTAGAAACTTGTTTTGAGGGCCCAGAAAATGGTTGCTACCATAAGGAGCAGAGCTGGAGAAAGAATGAGTGCAAGAAGAAGAAATTCTTCAGGTTTCCGCCAGTTCCAGTAGGAGGAAATGAGGCTCTGAACCGACTCTAATGGCTTTTTCCCTCCTCTCCCTTTCTCTTGTTTTTTTCTTTTAGTAAACTGCCTAGTTGGGCTAGAGCTGTGGTCCCTAAAATATTTTATGTGACTGAGAAGGCATGGAACTATTATCCCTACACAATTACAGGTAAGTCCTGAAATATTCCCCATGCTGCAGCAGTAGCTGAGATTCCCTGAGTTGGTGCCAATTATCTGAGCAGACCTTGTGAGGGAATGAGGAAAAAAACACTATTAATGATAGTTGTAGAGATTTTATCATCTTTAGCCTCCTCCCCCTTCCCCCGTTATATGTCTGCAAGCTAGCTGTTGTCTTGTTTTACAGCATCCTGGCCCTTCTAAATGATGTGACTTTTGAAATAAAAATGTCTAATGAGTCTCTCTCATTGTTCCTGAGATCCTTTTTCTCTTGGAGAATGTGAAAAAAAAAAATCTTTACAATCAATTTCCTTCTAATGCAATGATAGTACATTCTCTTGACCACAAACTGTGGCCCCTACATTTAGACAGTTGGGCTCCTGTTCCTAAACACACTACATTGGAGATCCCACTTCAAGTTCACCGTAACAAGCTCTTCATATTGGTTTTATAAAAGCTGCTTTTCCACTTAAAAGATTTCCTTTGCGGGTAATGAAATGCTCAGCTGGAATTATTAGAGTTTAATTCTGCTCTGACAATGCCAACACTTAGGTTTTTAATTAGCCACAAACCTACGAGCTAATTGAATCTTGTCTTATTGTCCTTATCTGGCCAACCACAAGAATATCCTGGGAAACTCCAAACTCAGTGCATCATAGAGACATTCAGTATTTATCAATATCTTATTTGGGGGGGAGATATCTTTACAACATTTTAAATAATTACACCTCACCACTATTTGTTAGCTCTGTGGTTTTATGTTCTACTTAAATGTGATCTAAATAATTGTCTTTCTTTTTTTTTTTTTTCTTTTCCCTCTTCTCTACCTGGACCTTTGGAATCAGAATACACAGTAAGTTTCATTTAATATTTTAAATTAATGGGACTATTTAATGAGCAAGATTCCTTGTATTTGTCTTATCCATGTCATATTTTTTAAAAAAGAGTCATAACTCAAAACCAGAAATGTTTAAATGCAGGTTATTACCTTGCATAGAATATAATAAGTTGAATAATTGGTTCAAGAATATTAATGTTTACTCAAACAACCTTGATCTTACCTTTGCACGATTAACTTTTGCTTGTGGTTTTGAAGCACCTTGACAGCTTTATGGGTGATAGTTTACTGTATCCAGAAGAATCATTTCTAGCAATGTGATATTAGGGAGAGTTGGTTATTGGTTGGTGGAAGGCAGGGCTTATGTTAGAAACCCTACAAATCTTGAAGACCTGTGCAGACAGCTATACACAGAACACTGGTTAGACAGTCGCTGTGGCCTGATAAAATAATGTATTTCCTTCCTGTCCTGAGAGATAGACTCTATAATATTATTATATTATTGTGTTGTTATTGTCATTTGATCATTTCCCTCAATGGCCTTCAGAAAAATAGTTAACTGAGCTGAGGGAAGAACTGAATTTGGTTTTAAGGTAAAGCAGTGTAAGTTTATTTGAAAGCAAAAAGAAAACCATGAAAGGAAAATAGCAAGACTCTCCATCTCTCCATTTGGAGAGGAGTCCCAAGAACTGGAATTTATTTTATTTTATTTTGTCAGTTGTGGGGCTTAAACTCGGGGCTTGGGTGCTATCCCTAAGCTCTTTTGCTCAAGGCTAGCACTCTAAAACTTTAAGCCACAGCATCACTTCAGTTTTCTGCTAGTTCATTAGAGATAAGAGTCTCATGGACTTTTGTGCCCAGGCTAGCTTTGAACCACGATCCTCAGAATTCATCCTCCTGAGTAATTTAGGATTATAGGTGTGAACCACCAGCACCCAGCTAAGAATTGATTTTATATTCATCAAACAAACAAACAAACCAGAAAGGAGTTAGGCATCAGTGGCTCAAACCTGTAATCCTAGGCCCTGAGTTCAAGCCCCATAACCAACCACACAAAATAAAATAAAACAAAGGAAAGCAAGAGACAATAAGAGGAATGAGAAGAATGACTCATAATGTCCTCAGTGTAAAGATGACAGGAACATAGTAGGAGTTCAATGAACAGTTATGGAATAACTGAATGAATGCATGACCCATAACTTAATACACAGGCACATACACATCCAGAGCTGACATGGGCTTCAGGGTTACCAAGGCTGAGGTATCCTCTAGCCTGCCACTTACTGGCTACAAACCATTAAGCAGAGACCCCCCAATTGCCCAGCGGATATCTTCTCTAGGCTACAGTCTCACGTGTTCTTTGAAGAATTAAAGAAAAGAATAATATTCCAAGTTTGTCATTAAATTCAACTCATTTCACCTAAAGGCCTGTCACTAAATTCCATTCCTTCATGCCTGGAGAGTAAATATCTTTTGTGAAATGATAGGAATAGCATTTTTGCCAAAAACCTGTAGAAGAGGAAAAAGGCAATATTTTATGGAAAGATGCACATTTTTTTAAGCCAGTCCTGGGCTTGAGCTCAGGGCCTGAGCACTGTCCTTGGACTTTCTCAAGGCTTGAGCTCTACCACTTGAGCCTCAGCACCATTTCCAGCTTTTTTTTTTCTATATATGTGGTACTGAGGAATTGAACCTGGGTCTTCGTGCATGCTAGGCAAGCACTCTACCACTAGGCCAAACTCCCGGCCCCGAAAGATGCACATTTTTAATGTTAATGTTCAAAAGATCGAAGAATCAGCTGGATGCCTGTGGCTCACACCTTTAATTATAGTTACTCAGGAATCTGAGATCTGAGGATCATGGTTCAAAGCCAGCTTGGGCACAGAAGTCTATGAGACACTTATCTTCTCCAATTAACCACCAGAAAACCCTAGCCTTGAGCTGATGAGCTCAGGCGCAGCACCCAGGCCCAGAATTCAAGCCCCATGAGTGACCGGGGGAAAAAAAAATAAAAGAATCACTGTTCTAGAATAAGCAGCAGTGTGACAGAACTGGCCTGAGGACTCAAGGATGAGGGATGAAGGAGGAGAGATCAGGAAGGGGTAACTCAGAAACCCATCCTGCAGGGTGGTAACTCTAAGCCCAGCCAAATGTCAGCAGAACCCCTGGAAGTTGCCTCTGTGTCAGCGTTAACTTGGGAGGTGAAGTAGAGGAGGCAGAGTGGGAGCCATTCAAAACACACCTCTCAGTGTGCTAAGGAAAACCTGTTATACATCTGAGATATGGCTGGCTTCATCAGGATTAGCAGAGGAGAGAATGTCTGCGAAAGTTCAGGTAGACTTCCTGGTGAAGATGGCACTGAAGCTGACCCAGGGGACAAGGGCTAGCCCCCACCCCCTTTGCACATATCTGCTCCGTCTTAGTTAGCTCCAGCTGCTATAACCAAACACCACAGACTGGAGGCAGGGTTGGCACTTCAGTGGTTATGTATTTCTCCTCAGTTCTGGCTGATTTTTTTGCTAGGTGGCAATGCCTCTCTTCTTGGTTTGCAAATAATCCCCTTATAAGGGCCATCATCCTGTCCATGGGACCCCGCCCTGTTCTCGGGACCCCACCTTCAGGACCCAGTCTTAACGGAATGACCTTCAAAAGCTCCCTTCTCCAAATGCAGCCACCTTGGCTGTTACGCTGGTGCTTCTGCCAGGCAGGTAGCATCACTGGGTCTTGGCCTCCAGAGTACCTGGTGACTGGTCGAGTTTTGAATGTCAGGTCAAGATGTGAGTTGACTTCTCCATAGGAAATCTGTGTGGGACCTGACTAGCCCGCTTCTACTTTCTAATTTAAATCCAGAACAGCTTTTCTTGCCACCTCCCCGTGGTGGGGGCTGGAGATTTTTCTCTGTCACTCATGTGTGCCCCCTGCAGGCTTGCAAGTGCAGGGATTGAAGCTGGGAAGAGGTGGGGTGGAAGCTGTCATAGACTGTGTTCAGGCTCTGTGACAGGGACTTTCAATTGCCTTCATCTTTCCATTTAAAATGCTTCTTTTTTTTTCTTTTCTTTTCTTTTTTTTTGCCAGTCCTGGGCTTGAGCTCAGGGCCTGAGCACTGTCCTTGGACTTTCCCAAGGCTAGCACTCTACCACTTGAGCCTCAGCACCACTTCTGGCTTTTTGCTATGTATGTGGGGTACCAAGGAATTGAACCCGGGTCTTCGTGCATGCTAGGCAAGCACTCTACCACTAGGCCCCTAAAATGCTTCTTTTAATTGAGCTCTTTATCCCCAGCCCTTTCATCCTCATACCTCATTTTGATGTCTTTTTCAAGCTCAGTTTTTCTCTGAAAAACCTCCCCCAATACCCAATGTCAGATTCCCAGCAAAGATCTCCCTTCCATTCCCTCCCAAGGCAGCTGCCAAGGTTGAAAAACTCCAGACCAGTTCAGACAACATGAGCCTGGACGTGTTTATCTGAGACCTGCCTAGTTCCTCTCTGATTGTTCAGCTGGTAGACAGACCTCAGCCTGCCCTCATGTATACCAAAAGTCAGACAAAAGTACTTTCTCTGCAGGGTTTTCTGGACTTCACATTTTCCCAGTTACCAAGAGATCAAAGCATCTTCATCATTGCAAGAGACCATGTGTTTATGATTCTGTTGAAATACCACGTGCCCAGGAAGTGGAAAGAATGCCTTTAACTTGATTGTGGAAAGAAATTTTTTATAATCTTAGTTATATAGCAAACAAGGGAACATCACAGTGAGTTGCCCAGAGGATAAGCCAGTTTACCCAACATGGCCAAGTCATCAAAACCAGCAAGAGTTTCTCAACTATGTCAATTTTCAATCATGCTGGAAGAAAACAGGCCACCTTCCCAAATTGTTGGTTTTATTTTTTCCTATAGCTTAGAAGAAAGAGAAGAGGGGTGGATGGTTCAGCTAGCTAATGAGTGAGAGAATCAGATACTGAGTTCTAGGCCCTGTCTCAGAACAAAAGAAAAGTTGGGAGGGGAGAGAAAGCCTATACTTGAAATTGAACATTACTTCATGGCATCAATTCAGGCTCACTAGTAATGAAGGAAAAGGGATTTTCCCCCTTTCTGTAGGCATTTGAAGAGTCAGGTTACAGTGACAGAGACTTAGAATATATACTTGATGGATATGCTTTGCTCCTGTGGTTACATCTCTCCACCACAGCATCTTTTAGGAAGAATCCATGGGACAAACCAGTGAATGTCGTCTGCTAGTCAAAATGGTGGTCTTGCCACAAGGAGGTAGCTTATTGCTACCCAACATGTTAATTATTTAGATGAAAGAGAAAGAAAGAAAGAAAAAGGCGAGGAAGAGTTAAGAGACATTTTCTGTATGCTTGTACTAGGGCTTGAACTCAGGGCCTGGCTGTCCTGTAGCTTTTTCCCTCAAGGTTAGCACTCTATCATTTGAACCATATACCCACTCGAAGCTTTTTGCTGGTTAGTTGAACATACGAGTCTCTTGGATTTATCTGTCTGGGCTGCTTCAAATAAGGATTCTAATATCTCAGCCTCCTGAATAGCTAGGGTTTACAGGCATGAGCCATTAGGGCCTACCTGTGAAATGACTTTTTAATGACAGCCTCAAAAGTACTGCTGCCTTGACAGACAGGAATGAAATAGAGAGTAAGCAGAATTGAGAATAGAGAGAATTGAGCATGTGACCCTGTCACAATCACCCAAGGTGAACTTCTCAGTACTTCTCAGGAATGGCAGTGGGGGCTAAGATAATTCTTTTCTGGGGCTGGGAGCGAGGCCTAGTGGTAGAGTGCTTACCTAGCACAAAAACCCAGGTTCAGTTCCTCAGTACCACATACATAGAAAAAGCTGGAAGTGGTGCTGTGACTCAAGTGGTAGAGCTCTAGCCTTGAGAAAATCCAAGGACAGTGCTCAGGCCCAGAGCTCAAGCCCGGAACTGGCAAAAAAAAAAAATTCTTTTCTGAAATCAGTGAACTCTCTCAGCTAGGAATTTCACTTCCCATTTTGGCCTCTCTGGTAACTTCCAGAGTGGATGAATGACCTCCATCCCTTTTAGCCTTGCCCTGCTTGCTCTGAGTTCCAGCTAAAACATCCACCAAACCTCTGAATTACATAACAAGAGAACACAAGCAATTCCAGGGAGGGATACCTAGATTATACCAGTACTGGGACCAGCCTTGTGAGAAGGAAATGACAGCCTCCTGGCCAGTTCAACTACCTACTATGAACGTTGAGATAATCAAGTCCCCAACTGTCCCATCTTTGGGGTCATAGAGAAGCCAGATTGTTAGCTGTGAAGAAGCTACTTTTATCTCTGCATCACAATGAGCCATAACTATCCAATGGGTGCAATTTTGGTACCCAATTTTAAGGAGCAGAAAATATCCTTTCTTTTCAAACATGGCCTTTTATCAAGAAGGACATGTTAGGGACCAAGTCAAATCAACAATCTTCCAGTTGGGGGCGCTGACGAGCAGGGCATCAGTGGACACAGGCTTGAAGAAGACAGACTCTCATGGAGAGGCTAGTGGACACACAGGTTATGGTGTAGAAAGAGGCAGAGTGACCCGACTCAAGAATCTTCAGGGTTCCAGAGAATTCAGGTGGAAGCAAGTCGGAAACCATAACTACCATTGAAGAAGATGCACAGACAATTAAGCAAGAGGAATCACTAGAGTTCATTAAGACAGGGTGTCCCAGAGCCTTTATGATCCTCCTGTACAAAGCGAATCTCACAAAGGAAGCCACTTGCCACGAGACTTTGAGTTCTTTCTCTTAGGGCCAGAGCTATTCTATGCCCACTAAATAGGCCACTGGATCTATTCTGTCATGCAAATGTTATTCTCATTATCAGTGGGCTGAGGCATTGCCTGAAGATTGGTAGTACTCCCATGCCTAAGTTTTCTGAAGATTGCCAAATAGTAATGGAAGTATTTTCTTATGTCGGTTGGCACAGAATTTCTTAAGTTCCCTTTCAACCAAAATCAATTTTGTTAAACTATGTAGCAAAGGCACCAGTAAATTGGGATGAGGAGAATGTATGAAGCATAGTACTTCTGAGATAGTCAGCCTTCCATCACTATAATAAAATACCTGAGTCAATCAACTTATAGAGAAAAAAGGTTATAATGTTGGAGGTTTCAGTCCATGCTGATTGGCCCTATTGCTTTGGCCCTGTGGTGATTCAGCAGTTCCTGGGTGAGTGAATAGGAACAGAACAAAACGGCTTCCCTCAGGACCAGGAGGCAAAAGAGAGAAGAAAAAGCCAGGCTTCATGCGTGTAATCCTAGCTCCTTAAGGAGGCTGAGATCTGAGAAACATGGTGCAAAGCCAGCCAAAGCAGAAAAGTCCATGCGACTCCTATTTCCAGTTAATCACAGAAAAAGCTAGAAGTTGCGCTGTAGCTCAAGTGGTAGACTTAGCTAGCCTTGAGCAAAAGAAGCACGGGGACATTGCCCAGGCCTAGAGTTCAGTGCCCAGGACTGGCAAAAATAAATGAAAAAGATGAACTTTAATATAATAAAATAGTACAATTCCAATTATTAGAGTTAGACTTTGTCCTTTAGCCTTTGTAGACCTGAGATACTACAAGATGCCTGTACATACAGGCAAATATTGCTACAAGAATGCATCCATCTCCTGGACTCATGCCTGCAACTCCACCTGTTTGGGAAGTAAAAATCAGAGATTGAGATGATTATAGTTTGAGGTCAGCCTGGGCAAAAATGTAAGACCTATCTCAACAAACAAGCCAGGCTTGGTGGTATTCGTGTATGATCTCCAGCAATGTGAAAGGCATAAATAAATAGGAGGATCTTTGTCTAGTTTGGTCCTGGAGTAAACATCATGAGACCCTATCTCAAAAATAACCAAAGCACAAAGAGCTAAAGGCATGGTAGTTTTCTCACTGCCTGCTTAGCAAACAGAAGGTCCTGAGTTTAAGCCTCAGCGTTGAAAAAAATAATTAAAGAAAGGAAGAAGGGACACAGTTATTTTTCATTTCAGAATTATAAACTTAATATTGTGGGAAATGTTAGCATGGAGTGTCGTTTTCCTTCCTTTGTTGTTGTTCTGGTGCTGGGGCTTGAACTCCAAGCTGGGGCACTGTCCCTTAGCGTTTTTACCCAAGGCTAGTATTCTACCACTTGAACTCCACTTCGGGCTTTTGTAGTTAATTGGAGATAAGAGTCTCCTAGACTTTCCTGTCTGAGCTGGCTTCAAACCAATATCCTCATATCTCTCCCCTCCTGGACAATTAGAATTATAAGACTGAGCCTCCTGCACCTGGCAGGTGTGTTCTTTTCATTGAGGAAAAAGAGAAAAAAGAAAAATGAGGGGGTGAATCTTTTAGTTTTTAACCAAGAAAGCCACCTGCGAGTTCCCTACCTGGCCAGCTGCCTGCCTGTCCCTGATTCATTCTCATCACTCTATTTACCACGCAGCCCAGTGTCATCCAATGTGATGGGCCTGCCTCTTTAAATTCTTGTCTCTCTTTGTTGTGTGGAGCTTATCAGTATTCAAGAGCATCCTCTCCTTATTTCTGCCTTGACAAGTCCAGCTCCAGATTGTACAAGCCTGAATTTAGTTTCCTTGCTTGGATTTTCCTAGAAGTGCCAAGTAGCAGAGCATCCTCCATTCAGAAAATGCGCTTCCATTCATGGTGCCACTGGCTCCCTCCTGCCCTTCCTCCTGCAGTGAGTCGCAATTTCCCGGCCTGTCAGGGGACGGGAAGAGGCTCCATCAATGGCTGAAGTATGAATGAACAGAAGTCCCAGTGTGGGGTGCTGGCTGAGAGAAGCCAGGAGCTGTCGCCTTTGCAGGGCCTTGAGGTGGGCGGGATACAAGCAGCTGTTTTCCGGCTGCCAGTCAGCTCTGCCTTCCTCCCTCTCTTTTCTTCTCTGCCTCTGCTTCTCTCAGATCCTTCCTTGTCTGGGCCACCTTGCCTTCCTCTCCAGTAAGGATGAGGGAAGTCACTCTCAGATTCATCCTTTACATGTGGTTCCTTATCTCTTTGCTTTGACTTAAGTTGGTCGCTGGTGGCTCATGGCCTATAAGCATGGCTGCTCAAGAAGTGGACATCTGAGAATCAGGGTGGATGAAGAGCAGCCCTCTGCTCCCGGCCTGGTCTCACCAGGATGGGGTTGTGTTCTGCGTGTGGGGTCTCCTGCTAGAGAAAGGTGTGAACATTTGCACATGAGTTGTTGTGAATGAGTCCATCCCAGGTTAGAATTCTCTGGCCATGGAGGAGGTTAGCTATGAGAATATATAGTATAGTAGCAGGTTCTCAAAGTCATGGTCAGGACATTGGATCAGAGAGAAGGTCAAGTTCAAGGGCAGTATCACACTCATTGATAGCTGGCAACATGGGTTGTTTGCTCTCAGGCATCACAACAAAGGAACACATTGAGTTCCATGCATGTTAAAAGGAAATGATCTTATGAAAGGCCTATAAATACTTCATCAACCCTAAGCCAGCTTCTTGACTCTCCCATTTGATTCCAAACTCTTTGTCAGGTGCCTCTGCGAGGTGGGAGATAAGAAGGAAGAAGGCACTGAGTATTCTGGCTAAGTGAAATTGTTATTCTCTCCTGTTATTCAAGGTAGAGTCCAACCGTAGCCCAGGCTGACCTTTGGGGGGCACAGGGAATGGAACTCAGGGCTGTGCTTATTAGGCAAGTGTTCCTATTCCTTGAACTATGCCCACTCCTAATCTTTTTGTTTTTAGGTTTTTGATCATTTGTTTGTTGTTTTCACATGAGGTCTTGAGCTAACTTTGCCTGGGCTGGCCCCAGACAAACCTCCACCAAGCTGGTGCCAACAGTGGTGTGCCACCAAACCCAGCCTCCTAAAGGCTGGAATCATAAGTGTGTGCTACCACATGGGGGTTTGAATCCTCTTCCTGGAGTGTGTGTGTGTGTGTGTGTGTGTGTGTGTGTGTGTGTGTGTGTGTCTGTGTTTTGCTAGGAGCCTCACATGCTGAGCACAGCTATACCACTCAGCCATCTGCTCTGAATAAATCCACTTAAAAAAAAAGAAGACATGCAAGGAAGAAAGAGAGAGGGAGGGAGGGAGGGAGGAAAAGAAGGAAGAGAGGGAATGGAGGAAGAAGGGAGGGGCCAACTCCTGAGTTTGGAGGTAAACAGCTGGACCCCACCAACTTACTGAAAGGACAAGAGGACAAGAGGTGTGAAGTCTGTTTGAACAAGCCTGGCAGGCAAAGTAGCATTATGCAGGCTTTAGAAACACCACAATAAAGAGTATGATTTACATTTTATTTCTGAAGCTGGTAGAGGGTTGTTTTGGGGGGTTTTTGTTGTTGTTGTTGTTGTTGTTTTTGGTATGGGGGTGGGGTGGGATATCCTAGGTGTGTTGAGGGTTTTGTATCCTTGGAGGACAATAAAGACAATCCTTAAAGTTCTGCCTCTCCTGCCTCTGAACGTCAGGACTCTTGTCCCCATAGCTCTCATGCTCAGTACCCCGTCCCCCTCCCTGCACAGGTTTAAAACCTGAAGCTGAAGCTTCCAGCCCCACCCAGAAGTGGAAGAAATACCCCCAGACTTTGGACCCTTTCTCTTTAAGACTTGGGTTTGCTTACAGTTAGTTTTGTTCTCATAAGTGTTTCTTATTGCCATAGCAACCCTAATCAATCACAGGACCAAAAATAGCTCTTTCATGTTTTCTGAAGCATGTCTGTAGTGAATTGGGAATGCAGCTCTAGCCCACATTTTGTGTGTGCGCTGCTTTCATTTCCCGACACTGAATCTGGGAGGGGGCTATGTCTGCAAAGCCCAGAGACCTCGCATCTTTCCTGGCAGATCCCCTCACCCCTTCCCAAAGTTCCCAGGAGATGACTGAATATTCAACCAAGAAGCATCCTTTCTCTGTTAGGTGCTGGAGATTTAAGAATGCCCAGTGGCCACTCTTAAGACATTGATCCCATAGACTCTATTGGGTTTGGAAGGCCAATTAAACATACATAGATAAGCCTGGCGTGGTGGCTCATGCCTGTAATCCTAGCTACTCGGGAGGCTGAGATCTGGGGATTGAAGTTCAAAGCCAGCCCATGTACTAAAGTCTGTAACTCTTATCTCCAAATAACCACTAGAAAACCAGAAGTGGTGCTATGGTTCAAGGGGTAGGTCGGTAGCCTTGAGCCAAAGAGCTCAGGAACAGCACCTCAGGCCCAGAATTTAAGCCCCATGACCAACAAAAATAAAAATTAAAAATTAAAAATGTACAGATAGCTGAGTGCCAGTAGCTCATATCTATAATCTCTGCTAGTCAAGAAGCTGAGATCTGAGGATCCGGCTTTGGAGCTATTCCAAGCAGACAAATTGGTTAATCTCCAATTAACCAATAAAAGAGCCAGACTGCCAGCATGGCTCAAATAGTAGAGCACCGGCTCTGAGCGGAAAAAGCCAAGAGAGAGCATAAAGCTCTGAGTTCACACCTTAGTACCAGCACACCACACCATACCACACATTCACACACTAAGCGTAGACACCATAATGTACTATGGGAAACTGAGAGATGGCAGTGTAAGATCTGCTCAAGGCAAAAAAGTTGAGACCTCTTCTCAATTCATAGCTGGATGCATTGGCACATGCCTGGCATCACAGAATATAATGGAGGCTAACTTTAGAAGGATCAGGTGCCAGCCCACTCTGTGTAGAAATCTTTGTCTACATGGAGAGAAGCTGGTGTGATGGTAAGTACCTGTGATCCCAGAGACAACGGGAAGCTTAAAATAGGCAGACCACAGTTTGAGCATGTGCCAGGGGTACTCCCAGACTGAAGCTTACCAAATTGAAGGCCATGCCTGATTAAAAGGGAAATGCTGTTTGATTTTTCTACTGCCATGGAACACATTTCCCATAATCTTAGCAACCTTACCCAGCATGCGTTTGTCATCTCACTCTCTCCATAGCTTAAAAGTGGAGGCCAAATTTACCCAATCGTCCAGAAACAAGGACATACTAAATCCATTAGCACAATGATGTTCATTGCAGCACTATTTACCATCGCAGAGATATGGAACCAACCCAGATGCCCCTCGGTTGATGAGTGGATCAACAAGATGTGGTATTTATACACAATGGAATTCTATGCTGCTGTCAGAAAGAATGACATCACCCCATTTGTAAGGAAATGGAAAGACTTAGAAAATCATATTAAGTGAAGTAAGCCAGACTCAAAGGAACATAGGCTCAATGGTTTCCCTCATTTGTCATAATCAGTAGAAACCTTGGGCTCTTCTAGCAGAGATTTACAATAGAGCAAAACCTAGATACATAAGGCCATATAGAATGATGCTAAATGAAAGGACCTCCAGGATATAGAAACAAAAGCCATATAATGAGTGATTGTTGTCCTCAATGTACTATGTTATCTCTCATCTCTTTTGCTGTCCCTTGGTTATCTCATATTGTTACAATATTTCACCTTATTATCTGATATATTGTATGTATATATATATGTTTTTGGTTATTTGAAATTGGATAGGGAAGGGAGGAAAACAAGATGAGGAGTGGGGGTGGGAGGAGGGAAATGGGGACCAAGACATGAGAAAGAGTATCAATGTTTGTGAAGTAATGCACCTTCTATCTGGTGAATATAATGTAACCCTTCTATTAATTACAATTACAATAAAAATATATGAAAAAAAAAAAGTAGAGGCCAAGGTTAGCTGAATCCTTGGCCAGGTTGTAGGCTCTCTTGAGACTTGAGGTCTGTTTAAGCTGACCCATTGTTGTTAGGCTCTGGATTTTGTTGTTGTTGTTTGTTTGTTTGTTTGTTTATTTTGATGTAGGATTGTGGTCCCACTTTCTAGTCAGCCTTCCTCCAGTCCTGGCCTCCTGACTCGCTCACTCACAGCCAATGAAGTAGTCTCTGCTATTGTGTACTGGTACCTTATGCCTGGAATTCTAGCTACTCAGGAGGCTGAGATCTGAGGATTACAATTCAAAGCCAGCTCAGCCAGAAACTCTTACTTCCACTTAGCCACTATAAAACCAGAAATGGAGACATAGATAGAGTTCTGGCCTTGATCAAAAAGCCAAGTAAGACCTGGGCCCAGGTAGCCTACACCTGTAACCCTGACTGTTCAGGACACTGCCATCTGAGAATCATGGTTCAGAGACAGCCTGGGCAGGGAAGTCTGTGAGACTCTTATCTCCAATTAAGTACCCTCCCCTGCCTGGAAGTGGAGCTGAGGCTCAAGCCACAGTGGAGCCAGAAATGGTAGAACATTAGCCTTGAGCACAAAAACTCAGAGACAGTGTCCAGGTTCAGAGTTCCAGCCCCCCCAAAACACTTCAAAGCACCCCCCCCCAAAAAAGTCTCTTAAAATAAAATGTTAGATCCTGTGACAAAATCTCAGGAGTGGTTGTCTTGTCTCCTTGGTGTCAAAGGCTCTGAGGAGCTCTGAAGAATCACTCCCTTACATACATAGAAGCCCTTAGATGTATGTGTCTGCCTGGGTTGACTTCAAACTGTTATCCTCAGATCTCACCCTCCTGAGTGGCCAAGTCAGGACCCTCAACCTCTTTCTCATTCCCCTACTCTTGATAGGGTGTTTAGACTAGTAACATATCCCTAGCGACAGCAGAATGATGCACTGAGTGGGCTCCCTTGGGGGACTGGTATACCATTGCTGATATCAGTGGCTGTAGGCGATGACCTTCTTGGAAAATGACTGAAGCAGTTTGAGAACA
This sequence comes from Megascapheus bottae, assembly GCF_031878675.1. NCBI lineage: Eukaryota > Metazoa > Chordata > Mammalia > Rodentia > Geomyidae > Megascapheus > Megascapheus bottae. The sequence goes on from NC_143525.1 coordinate 15,221,089, forward strand.
AAAGAACAATGGTGTTACTGAAGAGGTGGGCTGTGTTGAAGAGACAACACCATCAATACTGGCTGCACTCAGGGACCTTCATTCAGAGATGGCTTTTGTTTAGTGGGTGTTTCTGTAGTGCTGGAATTTGAAGTCAGGATCCAGAGCCCAGCTAACCAGGCACCGTACCACTTGAGCAATGCCCCTAGTATTCTTTTCTTACTTTGTGTTGGAAAAAAAATAAGTGTAGTTTCTCTGATTCATCGAGAATAAGAAGCATCAAGAAATAAGCAGGAGCCTGGAAGTGGAAGGAAGTGTAGGTGGTTCTCTCACATGGTTTGTGTTCTCATCAGACTATGAATGGAAATGATCAACTCCAGGATGGAGCGGGGAAATGGCTTGGAATAACTCTGGGTGGGACATCCAGGGGGAAATGGAAGTCCTTGCTTGACAGCCAAGCTTTGCTGAATTTTTAGACACACTAACCTACACGGGGCAGACAGAAATTTATCTTCAGATGAGCATATCATCACATGAAAATGCCTAAAGCCACAGAGACTCCTGGGTGTGTGTGTGTGTGTGTGTGTCTGTGTGTGTGTCTGTGTGTGTGTCAGTGTGTGTGTGTGTTGGTACTGGGGCTTGAACTCAGGGCCTGGGCACTGTCTGGCACAGTGGCCCTTGGAGATCTCAGCAGGGCTCAAGGCTGGGACTCTACTAATTATGCCACAGCTCTCCTTATGTTTCTTTCTTGCCCTGGCTGGCTTTGAACCTCAATCTTCAGATCTCAGTTTCCTGAGTAGCTAGGATTACACGTATGCTAAGATTCCTGACTTTTAACTCAAGACACTCAAACATACCAGGGCTCCAAGAAGCAGCCATCAGATCTCTCAAGGGGACGATCCACCCCAAGCCATGTGTACAGGGACTAAACACTGGCCAGCCTGGACTGGGCCCGTCTGGTGCTGTTCCTGTTGGTGCTTTGCCAAAGGCAGGTGTGCCATCACATGATAAGAAAACAACCTTAAGTCCTCAACTTCAAAATAAGCACATCTGCTCATTTGCATTGGGAGTTTTGCATTCCATGTTTGGGTTTATTACCCTGATGCTAAAATGTCTTTGTTGACCTCATTATGTGGTTTCGAGACTAAAGGGATAAGCACGCTTTGTGGTTTTCTACTTGGCGCCCCCAGACCCACTTCCTCACCTGCTAGTTCAGTGATCCTCAGATGGATTATGGGTTCAAAAGTCCAACATGGGTGTCCCTAAAGTCGCATTGCTTTTAAGAATATCTCTCTGTCAGGACACCTCACCACATCCAGAAATCAATCAGAGTCTGCCTCAGGCAGTGGGGTGAGCCAAGCCCCTCCAGGGACTGGCATTTTACAGCCCTTTCTAGAGGCCCCTGGCACTGGGTGTGAGGGCAGCCATGCCCAAAGAAGATGTGAGTGGAGCCCAAGAGAAGATGCTGAGGAATCATTGCAGGACCTCGTTCTCCGTAAGGACCATTACTGGGATCGATGGCTTCCATGCTTCCTCAGTCGGGGTTCAGGTGGCTTGATACACCCAGATGAAGATAGCCAGATGCACACAGGCATGCAGTGTTGGGGAAATTATCCAGGGCTAATTCCCAGCCCCTGCTTTTTGGTACTTAGGCCACGAGGTCTCAGCAAGGCTTCAAGAGGCGTGTGGTCGTGGGTGAAGCTCATGGTGGGAGAAGTGGACTCTTTCATGGACTCATGCTGTGTGTGTGTGTGCACGTGCGTGTGCATGCACGAGCCAGCACAGAGACTTGAACTCATGGTCTAGGCACTGTCCCTAAGATTTTTCAAGGTTAGCAATCAACCAGAGCTCCATTTCTCATTTTGTTGTTGTTGTTATTGTTATTGTTGGTTGGTTTGGGGTTTCTTTTGGTGGTACATTGGAAATAAGAGTCTCATGGACTTTCCTGCCTGGGCTGTCTTTGAACTGTGATCCTCGGATCTCAGCCTCTTGAGGAGCTAGGATTATAGGTGTGAGCCATCAGTGCCTAGTCTATTTTTAGACTCTTAGTGGGATGTTAGATAATGTATTCTGAATTTCCTTCCTGTGGGTGGCATGGGAGGTGGTTTTCCACTGATGTATGCCTGGCAGGCTTGGGAAACATAATATTGTTTGGCCTTTGACTCCAGAGTTTCCAACTCAGTGAGACTTGGCTGAAGCCCAAGAATTAGCATTTATTAACAAGGTGATCTAGGGGGGTCTTCCATTGTTGATGACACATCTTCTGCTTGAGAAGCGTTCAGTGCCTATGGTTAGCTGGCTCTGTGATCCTGGGCTATTTACTTAATTTCTCTGGACTTCTCTTTTGCATCTCCATCTTGAAAGCAAAGATGGTACCCCTCGGAGGTTTGACAGCTATTGAATAGGAACTTGAAAGCATCTCAAATGTCCCAGATGCCCAGAGTGCATGCTCTGAGTGTGCTACATAAAGGGCCCAGCCTTTTAGGACTGTGATCCGATCAAGTCAAGTCTCATTTCCCCAATACCTACAGCCCCCCGTGGTGTGCTTGGCTCACTTTATCCATTAGCTTCCAACCCCATCTGTGGTGGTGGAGAAAGTCACTGCCCAGCATGATACCAGCAGGAAGGTGTTTATCCCAACATCCATCAAAGTCCTCTCCCCATGCTCCTTCAGTCCTTCAAAGCTGGATACCGTGATGGGACAGTGTGACCTGATGCTAGGCTAGTGTCACAGTTCAGGTTTCTGGCCCTCCCTGGTCCTGCCATGCAGGAAGGCAGGTGCTGGTACTGGGGCTTGGCTCCAAGGTCTTGTGTTCACACTCCGCTTTTTTACTCAAATCTGCCATTCTACCATTTGAGCCAGACCTCCCTTTTCAGCTTTTTTGCCAGTTGATTGGAGATAGTCTCAGATTTGTCTGCCTGGTCTGGCTTCAAACTTGTGATCCTCAGATCTCAACTTAGTTAGGATGGCAGATGTGAGCCATGGATTCCTGGTTTGGACTCCTTTCTTTCACACATCACTCTAACTTTTTATAATGTCTAGCTTTTAAGATAATTAGCTAATCTAGCTTTTTATAATAATTAGATAATAATTATGGTTCCTGTTTGACTACTAGGATTCGGAGAAATTGCCTGATTTCCCCAAAGTCACCAAGTAGCAAGCTTGTCTCGTGTTAGTATTCTATGACTATGGAAAAGTTAAAGTGAGATCCGTCTCACTTTATGGTGTGACTCTCCTAGCACTGGAGCCTGACCTTTGCTTCAAGGATTTGCTTTTCTACAGCCAAGTGGCAGGATCCCCTAGGACATATTCCTTTTGGAAGTCTTCTCCTGGGCCATTAGGCTTTCCGTAGCTGTTGCTGTCTGTGGCCTGACAGAAATCATACTCGTGTTCCAGAGGTGGCTTTGCGTCTCTAAATGTGGTGATGGGAGTTGTACCTTCACAATCCTACTCTCAAATCATGACCGAAAGGAAGGGAAAGTCATGCTAATGGAAGTTTGCCTTTTTCTCCACAGTGCTCCTTTCTGCCGAAATTCTCCATCCATATAGAAACCAAGTATGAGGACAACAAAGGAAGCAATGACAGTGTGAGTAGCTTGTCACCTTTTTCTGTGCTGTGCAGTCATGCTGCTTCCCCAAGTTCCCTCTATGGCCAGAGTAGACAGCAGGGTCTGCGCCTGGACCTCTGAGATGTCCAATTTGGCCTAGTCCCTGCGGCCTGACTTTCCCTGGGCCACAGAAACCTCTGTGAGTTTCGCCTGCAATGTTTATCCTTAGAGGCAGAGAGGATGATGGGAAACTCAGCTCCCTGGGGTCTGGTTCTGACCATTGGATTCAGTACAAATCTTTTCAGTGACTATTAATTGACTTGGAGAAGTGAATTGAATTAGACCTGTGTGCGACCCTGAATCTGCTCTCTTGCCTCCTGCTTAGGTGGGCCTATCTGTACATTGACACATATCCTACCCAAAAATTCAGGGGACCTGGGCAAAACCTTCAACCCCACATGGCATTTTGAACGATTAGACATTTTAGCTAGGAACTTGATGTATTTGTATTGCTTAAAATCCATTATCTCACTGGTGTGAGTGTGTGTGTGTACGTGTGTCAGTGTGTGTCAGTGGGTGTTTGTTGGTTGTAGGGCCTGGGCTGTGTCCCTGAGCCTCTCTGTAATTAAGGCTAGTGCTCTACCATTTGTCACAGCGCCAATTCTGGTTTTTAAGTGGTTAATTGGAGGAAAGAATCTCATAAGGACTTTTCTGCCCAGGCTGGCTTCAAACCATGATCCTCAGATCTCAGCCTCCTGAGTAGCTAGGATGCCAGGCCTGAGCCACCCGGCACCCACTTGATCTGCTATTCTGACTCTTTGCTTTGTTCTTGAGTGATTAGGACTGCAAGAGGGAGCCACTGGGGCCTGACCTGGGCTCCTCTTCTGTCCAGAGTGGAGGAGGAATTTGGGGTGGAGGCAGAATTCAAGACTGGTGGACAGGAGTGGGTATCCTCCATGCGCTGTCAGGTTATTTAATAAAAACTCACTTCTTTTCTACATAATCCAAGTGCCAAATCTTATCATTTATTCGCCATCCTTCTTCCACTCGCTCTAACCTGATTTCCTCCCCTACCTGCCAAAACTTTAATGAAATGGCTGATGATAAGAAGCAATAATTAAATAGAAAGACGATAGTGATAAGCACATGGATTCGTGGTTGAATAGAGCACATTATTATCTTATTATCAATGATCATATAAGTCATCTTTTTACACCTTCCTTATTCTAGTAAAAAAAAAAAAGGAGCAAAAAAGAAATAGTGATTAGGATGACTAGATGGATCTCATTCCTCCTTAAAAAGAAGGCTAGTAAATGTATGATTGTGAAAGCCTGCAAACTGTGATTACTATGACCTGGTCACAGAGGGGAAGTTATTTTGCATTGAGGCCCATTTATGTTATGTACTAGTGAGGAGAATTATTTAAGCCTTAATGAGTGCTGTGGGAGGAGGCTGGCACCTGACCAAAGTAAGGTGCTGTTGTTTGTCTAAGGCCATAATTCTGGGTTTAAGAGGGTCATTGCTTAGCTGTGCCTAGCTCAGCAAAAGGAAAAGCCACTTGTGTGACTAGTGTTTGGGGAGGCTAATGGGGATGGCTTGACCCCTACTTCTTTTTTCCAAACAAAGCCAGTGCCACTTAACAACAGCGGTTCTCAAATCATATGAGAAGTTTGTCCATTGGTGCCTGAAAGGGCTCTGCCACCTCTCCTCCCCACCCTCCAGAGAGGAGGTTTGCTTGACTTCATCAGCCCCAGGGCAACTAACACAGAGGCAGTATCTTACACACCCTTCCAGAAGGCTGAATCTGGGAAGTGGGAATGGGTATACTTTGTTTTTACACCAGTACTGGGCCTTGAACTCAGGGCTTGAGCATGGTTGCTGAGCTGCTCAAGGCCTGCACTCAACCACTTGAGCCACAGTGCTACTTCTGGCTTTTCTGTTTATGTCGTACTGAGGAATGGAACCCAGGCTTCATGTGTGCAAGACAAGCACTCTATCGCTACGTCACATTCTTTTTGGTCAATGTCACCCTGCTTTTTTCTTCTTCTAAAAGCTAGTATTTGAGGCTCTAATTCAGGGCCCAGGTATTGTCTATTAGCTTTTTTTCATTCAAAATAGACTTTCCTACCTGTGCTGGCTTTGAACTAAAAATCATAGCCTCCTAAGTAGCTGATATTATAGGTGTGAGCCACAGACACCTGGCCAACCAGTAGGGTTTCTAAAGCTCTCCGAGGTGAATGGAAGGGACAACATGGCTGAAATCTAACAGACTTAAGACACAAGCACTCAAGAAACTGAGATCTTTGAATGTCTTGTCTTTTCCTGTTGCTGAAAATAGAACATTTTCCAAAAAGCCTGCGTGGCTGCAATTACCGCCCTGCTATGTGGCCCAGGACACCATATATATTCTTGTTAGTCATATTATCGACAGAGACAATATCCCTCAGCCAGGAAAGTCCTCCAATAAGGAAAGAATGTCTAGTTCTTTTCCCGTTCCTGGAAACTAAGCCCTGTCTTTCACAGAGCTCTCCTGAGAGATTGACTAAAACAAGTATTTGGAATTTATTTACTGCCTAGTTCATCCAGATTGGAAGGAAAGAACACAGCGTTGTTCTTTAAGAGACTAAAAGATCATTCATGTCCAAGCTCCCCAGCTCTATGACCTTCAGAAATCCTATTAACCAACTGGAGTCTTGGCTTATCAAGAAAATAGAATAAATAATGCTTGTATCAAGCTGGGTGTCGGTGGCTCACACAGTTTGAAGCCAGTTTGAAGCCAGCCTGAGTAAGAAAGTCCATGAGATTCTGATCTCCGGTTAACTAGTAAAAAGTCAGAAGTAGGGCCAGGAGTTTGGCCTGGTGGTAGAGTGCTTGCCTAGCATGCATGAAGACCCGAGTTCAGTTCCTTGGTACCACATACATAGAAAAAGCCAGAAGTGGTGCTACTGTAGCTCGAGTGGTAGAGCCTTGAGAAAGCCCAAGGACAGTGCTCAGGCTCTGAGTTCAAACTCCAGGACTGGAGTCAGAAGTAGGGCTGTGGCTCAAATAGTAGAGTGTCAGCCAGCCAAAGTTAAGGGACAGCACCCAGACCCTGAGTACTGGGGTTCACATACATGTACACACACACGCACACATACATACACACACACACACACACACATACTAATGCCTGTATCAAAGTGTGGAGATTTTCTAGAGGTTGTTTATGTGGAAGTACTTTTTTAACTGTACGCTCTTACACAAATATTAGAGATAGCCACTGTAATCATCCTATGAACAATCCTAGATCTTGGATTGGCTGTGGTCATGGTGCTTTGTTAGTGAGACTGGCTTTGTGTGAATTGTTAGTAAGTCATTTGTGGTAGTGCACCTGCTATTGACAAGCACTAGGAGAGGTGTTGAAGATCCAGCCATCAGAGACCTGTGGGCCCTTGCTCATGGAGTAAGAAAAGGCAGACCACAAGCAAGCAAAGCCACGAAGGAATCACAACTGTAACTGAGTGTCACAAAGGCAATAAAATGGAGAGAGACACAGGGAAGCCATACGGTCAAAAAGGCCTCTCACAATGCAGGACAAGTCCATGTGGATCTGAGAGTCTGCCATCTGCTAGCTTTCTAGGCCAGCCATGAGCTGAGATGCAACCTTCTACCCCAGTTCATATATTGAAGACCAGTTAGGGTGGAGCCTAATCCAACATCCTTGTGAGGGGAGAAAATTTGGGCAGGTGAAGAGAAGTTGGCGCCCATGCACACAGGAGAGACAGATGAGACCACAGTGAGTTGGGACTGCCAACCTAGATGGGAGGCCTCAGAGAAAATCAACCCTGCCAGGATCTTGTCCTTGAATTTTCAGCCTCCCTGTGAGATGACTCAGTTTTGTTGTTTAAGGCTCTCGGTCTGTAGGACTGTGTGATGGCAGTCACTGCAAAGATAGTGAGGGCAAAGATCTTGGGCCCCTGACAGTAAGATAGAAGGTCACTGGCCAGCCTTAGTAGGGAAAGGAAGTAGAGAAGTGGATGAGGTTGAACAGTGGAGGAAGCCAGATCATGGAAAGCATGTGGGGCCATGGAGAAGAGTTTGGATTGCACTGCAAAGGGAAGTTACCAGGAGGTTTAAGCCAAAGAAGGACATGATGTGCTTTACTGAACTTTTAAAATAAACTTTTTATTTGGGGGATAATCTTTAGTTTGCACTAATGTCAGAAAGATGGTCCATACAGTTTCCCACCTGTCCTGCACCAGACCTCCCCTGGTGTGAACCTGTCCCCGTCTAACCCTGGTGTGCTTGTCTAAATTACACACTTGGTACAAATTTTGCCACTTTTCCCAATGAAGTCCTAGTTCTTCTATTCCAGAAACCACAGTCGGATTCCATGTTGCATGATTTATCGGTTTTTTTTGGGGGGCATGGGGCTTGAACTCAGAGCCCTGGCTCTATCCCTGAGCCCTTTTTGCTCAAGGCTAGTACTCTACCACTTGAGCCATACTCTACTTCTAGCTTTTTGGAGGTTAATTGGAGCCTCGTGGACTTTCCATGTCTGGGCTGGCTTTAAACCCTGATCTTCAGGTCTCAGTTTCGTCAGTAGCTAGGATTACTAGTGTAAAGCAGTGGCTCTTGACTGTAATTGCTTTCAAGTTCAGCTTCTGATTATTATCTTACGTTAGTTTAATGAGTGATTTCTTTTTATTTATTTATTTATTTATTGTAATTAGTAAAAGGGTTACATGATATTTGCCAGATAGAAGGTGCATTAATTCACATACATTGATACCCTTTCACATGTCTTGGTACCCATTTCCCTCCCCCCTAATGAGTGATTTCTAAACACTGGGTTGTTCTTGGTATTAGGAAATTAGGCTCTTCCCATTTTCTTAAGTATAAAAGATTCCAGCCAAATGGAGTTTGTTCTCTGGATGCCATCTTTGCATGATTTGCAAAAGCATCTCCATGCATAGATGAGGCTCATCCCTCATGGCCTTGGGGAGATGCCCAGAGATGTTCTCCTCACCCCAAATAGCTAGCCCTGGAAGCAACCAGCTGCCAGGAAAAACTTCATCATTTTGGGAGAACTGCCTCTATGTATCTGTTTTTTAATTGACAATAGTCATCATGAAGTATGTTTCATTCCTAGTATTTATAATGTCAAAAGGGCAATACGGCAAATGAGATAGTGAATAACACATTTCAAAATGTACTCAAAAATTAAATTATAAAACAGGCGTGCCGGGGAGAACTGGGAATTCATATTTACAGGTCCCAGAAGCTGATTTCTTTTTTCCTTACATGGCTTCTAATTGAGGATTGTTAAAAGAAAAAAAAAAGTATTTGCTTTATTTTTAGATCTGATCTCTGATGCCTTCAACTTTTATGGTTGTTTTTAACTGTAGATTATTATAACCAGCCACCTACAAAATCTGTAATTTTCTCTTAATAAGTCAGTAGATTTTTTTAAGAAGGTTGTATAAAATACCACCTCCATTTGCACTTTTGCAAGATCATTTTTTGTTCTACCTTGATGCATGTAGTAAAAAGCCACTGTTCCTATTGCATCTGTGTCTAATGGTTTTGTTGTTGCTGTTGTTTTTTGGGTTGGTCACTCTGGGCCTGGGCACTGTCCCTGAGCTCGTCAGCTCAAGGCTACTACCCTACCCCTAGATCCATGGCGCCACTTCCTGTTTTCTAGTGGTTAATTGGAGATAAGACTCTCCCAGACTTTAGCGCCTGGGCTGGCTTTGAACTCTGATCCTCAGATCTCAACCTCCTGAGTAGCTAGGATTACAGGCGTGAGCCACCACACTCAGCTTAGTTTATGAAATTTTTATTTCTAGTTGACCACTAAAAAGTCAGAAGTGGAGCTGTGACTCAAGTGGTAGAGTGATAGCCTTGTATACAAAAAAGCTAAGGGACAGTACCCAGGCCCTAAGTTTAAAACCGTATCACACACACACACACACACACACACACGCTCGCACACACACGCACACACATCTAACAAAGGTGACACACCTTTTTTTGGTGACATAGTAGGCTGTGGTGTCTTAGATGCAAGGCACTAATTCAGCATCCACGTGTATGCACAAGTCCTTCATGAGGGTCTTTAAATGTTGATTGGTGCTTGCATAGAACTGTGTAACCTGAACTAGATTCTGCCAAAGAAAAGTTGTTGAAGCCAGGAGCTGTGGCTCATACCTATAATCCAAGCTACTCAGGAGGCTGAGATCTGAGGGTCGAGGTTCAAGGCCAGCCCGGGCACTAAAAATGGTTAAGACTCTTATCTCCAATTAACCACTAGAACACAGGAGGTAGTGCTGTGGCTCAAGGGGTAGGACAGTAGCCTTGTGCTGAAGAGCTCAGGGACAGTGCCCAGCCCCGGAGTCCAAGCCCCGGGACTGACAACAAAAAAAAAGTCGTTGAATAGCAGGCTGTTCACTGCTGGGCTCTGCGGGACAGGAAGGTTATGGTAACTTAGTCCAGGATGCTGACAGGCTTTGCAACAATGCAAATGACTTGCTAGATCTTTGCATAGAGAATAGTGGGCTTGCCTTCCCTCTATAGGTTCAGAGCCATCCCCTTTGGGAGATGAATTTCATTCTGAAGTCCCCAGATGTAATTATCTGACAAACACACCTGCAAGGACAAAATTCTTGGCTCCTATTTAGGCATATGGAAAAGAAGTCAATGGTTTCTAATGGACATAGTTTCCAGGCAATATTTTTCCTTTAGTTTCACTGAGCTGTGCTTCCATCTGCTGTAACTTGCACTCACGCTCTGCCTTCTAGCCAGGTGGTGTCTCAGCTGTTAGCCTCCCAATTCTGCACTTGATCTTCCTAGAGTGCCAGAAATACAATCGGAATGGTATGAAGTCCTTAAATCTGATTGAAGCCACTAATACCTATTGAAGACCTATTTACATTACACCATTTTACAGCCCTTATTAAATATAAACTTTAGGGAACTGCATCTGAAAATATGCCATCTTGTTCCTAAACTTTTTTTTTTGTCAGTCCTGGGCTTGGGCTCAGGGCTTGAGCACTGTTCTTGGGTTTTCTCAAGGCTAGAGCTCTACCACTTGAGCCTCAGCACCACTTCAGGTGCTATGTATGTGGGGTACCGAGGAATTGAACCTGGGTCTTCATGCATGCTAGGCAAGCACCCTACCACTAGGCCAAACTCCCGGCCCCTTGTTCCTAAACTTTTAAAGATGGTTATAATGCGCACGCACGTGTGTGTATGTGTGTGTGTATGTGTTTGCTGATATACTGGGGTTTGAACTCAGAGCCTCCCACTCTAGCTTGGGCATTTTTGCTTAAGGCAGACACTCTACCACTTAAGCCACAGCATCCACTTCTAGCATCCACCTCAAGCTTTTTGGTAATTCTTTAGAGAGTGACTTCAAACCATGATCCTCAGATTTCAGCCTCCTCAAAAGGTGAGATTAAAGGCATGAGCTACCAGCATTCAGCTCATAATTTTTATGTGTGTGTGTCAGTCATGGCGCTTAGACTCTGGGCCTGGGCTCAAGGCTACCACTTTCGCCTTTCTAATGGTTAATTGGAAATAAGAGTTTCATGGACTTTAGTGCCCGGGCTGGCTTTGAACCAAGATCTTCAGATCTTAGCCTCCTGAGTAGCTAGGATTACAGGTGTGAGCCACTGTGCCCAGATTATTTATTTATTTATTCAGAGTAAATATTTTTTAAATATACTGACCATTAAGTGTGCTAGTTTTAATTATCTTTAGTTATGCCAATCAGATTATTATAGGTAATAAACAGATGTCGGGAAGTGTCAGTTAAATGTCATCACATAATGGACGTGCACTAGTGAGACCAAATATTGGATAGCCTTGTGCTAAAGTTATTATTAGACAGACAGACAGGTAGATAGATAATCATTGGATTCATGTCTGTTATACAGTAGAGTTTCTTACTAACTCACTTCATCTTGGTTGGCAGGTCAAAACTAGAGTGAAATGTTGAAATGAAAAATGAAACATAGGGGCCAGGAGTTTGGCCTAGTGGTTAAAGTGCTTGCCTAGCATGCATGAAGACCCGGGTTCGATTCCTCGGTACCACATACATAGAAAAAAAAAAAGCCAGAAGTGGTGCTGAGGCTCAAGTGGTAGAGCTCTAGCCTTGAGAAAGTCCAAGGACAGTGCTCAGGCCCTGAGCTCAAGCCCAGGACTGGCAAAAAAAAAAAAAGAAAAAGAAAAATGAAACATAGTAAGGAGACTTGAAGAATAAAGGATACTGAAAAGGGGTGTGTGTGTGTGTGTGTGTGTGTGTGTGTGTGTGTGTGTGCGTGTGTGTGTGTGTGCGTGTGTGTGTGTGTGTGTTAGTAACTTAATTTTAATCTATGGGGGAAGCCTTGTTTTTAGCACCCAACTAAATTTGCTTGGAACCATCTGGGTTTCTTGGAAGAGCTGATGCCAATTGTACACATGGCATGCCTTTGTTGGGGCTTTTTGTAACAGTTAGAAAACAATATTGCCAGAGCTGGTGGTGTAGCTCAGTGGTAGAGCAAATGCAGGGTCCTGGGTTCCATCTCTAGGATCAGTGAGAAGGAAAGAGAAAGGAAGGGAGCAGAAGGGAAGGGAAGGAAGTAATTTGGTACATAAATTTATTAAATGTAGAGGAGTGGTAGTGATTCAAGCCTGTGGTCCCAGCTTACACAGGAAGCTGAGATCTGAGGATCCTAATCTGAACCCAGACTGGGTGGAAAAGTCCATCCAAATTTTATGTGCAATTAACTACTAAAAAGCTGGAAGTATAGTTATGCCTCAAGCAATGGCGCCCAGCTTTGAGCATGAAAGTCAAGGGACAATGCCCAGGTCCTGAGTTTAAACCCCAGTACTGGCACAAAAAAGGTATATCTAGGGGCTGGTAATTTGGCCTAGTGGTAGAGTGCTTGCCTAGCATGCACAAAGACCCAGGTTCAATTCCTCGGAACTACATCCATAGTAAAAAGCCAGAAGTGGTGCTGAGGCTCATGTGGTAGAGCTCTAGCCTTGAGAAAGTCCAAGGACAGTGCTCAGGCCCTGAGCTCAAGCCCAGGACTGGCAAAAAAAAAAAAAAAGAGGTATATCTGAAGAGAGACCCTGTCCTCTTCCATCATATGAGGATGAAGCAGGAAGGGGCCATGGAATAGCCGGAGGTAAGCCTTGACTGGACTTGCCATGTGCCACAGGTAGGAGAAATCAATGTCCATTGTATACAGTCTGCACAGTCTAGAGAACTGTGGTATATACAGCCACTTGGACAGACCGAGACAGGCAAGGTTGAGGTCGTGTTCTTATCCAGTTAGGTTGATGTGCTCACGGAAAATTTAGTTAAAAAAAAACTGGAAGGAAATTGGAGTTATAAATTGAGAGCTGAGACCTAGAGATAGAGATTTAGTCATGAAGCAATGGTAGTTTTAAAGCTGTGCAGCTATTTCCCACAGGACAGATGAGTGGTAACAGGAAAAGAAGGGCAAGGCCAGAACCCATGAGAAGATGGATATTCAATGGGAAGGGAAGGAAATAGCGTATCCTGGAGAAGGATGAGAAGGAGCACTTGGGGGATGGAGAGGAGAGGTGATCACAGGCCCAGAAAAGTGAACCCAAGGACGACACTGCACCAATGACATAGCCAGAGTGCCACTGTGAATTTCAAAGATCCTTGAGCCTGGCTGTGGTCTTCTAATTCTTCTATATCCACCTCACCTGCTCAGAAGCAGAGCCCGTGGCCATAGTAGACCTGAGGGAAGAGTTGAAGCGAGAATTCTTCACTAAACTAGCTGGCTGCCTGACTGTGACCATGGGTGATAATTGAGAGACTTATTCAATAGTTGGGGTTCAACCATCTTCAGTATATACACAAGTGTTTATGTAAATCATGAAAAATGGAATCGAGAGAAAGGAGACTAGTAAAAACGGAGACATTTTCTTTGTCAAGCATTGGAGAAAACATTTGCTTCTCAATACCCTTTATCTTGCTTCTTGTCATTCCAACAAGTGACCCTTTTTATTTCTGTTTTGTTGTGCTGGGAATTCAACCCAGGGCCTAGACCAGACTAGGCAAGCACTCTACCACTGAGCTGCATCCATAACCCTCAAGGGATTTTGGTTTTTGTTTTTGGTTGATCAAGGGGCTTCAACTCAGGAGCTGGGTGCTATCCTTGAGCTTCTTCACATTGAGCCACAACACCACTTCCAGTTTTCTGGTGGTTAATTAGAGATAAGAGTCTCATGGCTTTTCCTTCCCTGACTAGCTTTGAACCTTGATCTTCAGATCCTCAGTCTCCTGAATAGCTAGGATTATAGGTGTGAGCCACTGGTCACTGGCTTAGATTATGTTTTTTAAAACCCTATTCAAATTTAAACACCTTCCAAGAGATGGATCAAGTTTTAGAAAAAGAAATATCATTGATAAAGACACAGTTAAGGGGCCAGGAGTTTGGCCTAGTGGTTAAAGTGCTTGCCTAGCATGCACAAAGACCCGGGTTCAATTCCTCAGTACCACATACATAGAAAAAAGCTGTAAGTGGTGCTGAGGCTCAAGTGGTAGAGCTCTAGCCTTGAGAAAGTCCAAGGACAGTGCTCAGGCCCTGAGCTCAAGCCCAGGACTGGCAAAAAAAAAAAAAAAAAGACACAGTTAAAAATTCAGCTACCTAACAGGGCAGGTGATGGCTCACGCCTGTAATCCTAGCTACTCAGGAGGCTGAAATCTGAGGATCAAGGTTCAGAGCCAGCCCAGGCACTAAAGACCTTGAGATTCTTACAGTTCAATTAATCACTAGAAAACGAGAAGTGGGGCTGTGGCTCAAGGGGTAGGGCAAAGGCCTTGAGCTGAAGAGCTCAAGGACAATGCCCAGGCCCCAAGTTCAAGCCCCATGACCCACAACACACACAAAAAAATCTCAGCTAACTAAATGATGGTGATGATGATAATGATGGTGATGGTGATGATGATGATGATGATGATGATAAAGATGACAAAATTCCATTAGGTAAGAAAGACTCACAAATGCAGGCTGCAGATCTCTGGGATACTCCTACAAGACTGGGGATGGGTGGGGCCTTGGCCTGGAAGACTTATCTCCATCTCAGACACAATTGAAAGCCAAGCTTGCTAATAGAAACCTTGCCACAACCTGCTATCTTCCACCAAGATATTAAACTGGCCAGAGCCAAGGACAACATGTGGGAGCAGTGGGGAGAAGACATTAGCATCACATGGAAGATTTTAGGCTCAGGGCCATAGAGGTGCTTTCCTCCCCCACTTTCCATTAAAAAGTAATAATAAGTAAGAGTAATATTTCCCCATGGGGAAAGAAATAGGGGGGAAGATATTCAAGAATTCCTTTGAACAACTCTGTTCTCCTGGGTTAGTCAGATAAATAGAGAAATGGATCATTGGCTGTCAGAAATCTTGGCAGTGACTTGACCTTGAAATGACCTCCACCATGACCCTTCCTGTCCTGGACTGGCCCCAGTTTAAGCGGGGGAGGGGTTGTTATCTGTAGCACAAGGGAAATAATGATCACTGAGGCCTGTTTTCTGCTTGGACTTGGAGGAATCATTATTTGAGCAAAACCTCACATTGCTTACCTCATACCATGCTGATCCAAGGAAGGACACACAGTGATTGGTTCCCAGGGGTTGCTCCCTGTGGCTGAAGCCAGGCACTGGTGCTTCACACCTGTGATCCTAGTTACTCAGGAGGCTGAGATCTGAGGATCACAGTTCAAAGCCAGCCCTGGCAGAAAAGTCTATGAGACCCTTATCTCCACTTAACTACCAGAAAACCAGTAGTTACTCAAAGTGGTAGAGGACTACCCTTGAGCAAAAGAACTCAGAGACAGTGCCCGTGCCCTGAGTTCAAGCCCCATGACAAACAACAAAAACAAAAAGTTTCATGGATTTTTCTGCCCAAGATGGCTTTGAACCATGATCTTTAGATCTCAGCCTCCTGAGTTGCTAGAATTATATGCTCCACAGTGATTAGCTCTTCTTCCCATTTATGCTTTGTAGCCTGAGCATTGCAACTGGGCAGGGTTCTCTGTTAAAACACAATTCTGGGTGATGTATCCAGAATACCTGCTCTTGCCAAACCAGTGCAAGATGTCTTATAGGGAAACTTTTAAAACTTTTCCTTCAAAGAGGAAAAAACAAAATTCAAACCTGGCAGGAAGTTTTCAAGAGTAGAACCGGGATAGCAGATTCACCGATGGTTCACATTTTTCCCCATTTGATATTTCCCTCTGTAAATGTTTACACGGTGTCCTTGGAGAATAAGTTCCAGGCACCTTGACCCTTCACCCCTGGAGACGTCATTGTGGTTGTCCTGAGAACATGAGTTTTCCCTTACGTAACCACAGGGCCATGATTCCATGCTGCTAGTTTAACGTTGCCATAGTTGTATGCTATCTGATAGAGCAGCTATTTACTTTTCAATAATTATCTTAATCATGTCTTTTTATAGCCAACAACAACAACAACAATCTTCATGATTCCTTCAGTCCCAGTAACACACTCTCAACATGGAGCTCTGTTGTCACCTTGTTGAGTCTTTCATCCAGGGCTGTTCCTTAGGTTTTTCTGGGTTTTTTTCTTGATGCTGTTAGGAACACAGGCACTTGGCGGCTTTCCCTCCTCCAGTTTTCCTTGTCTGTGATTAGATTGGAGACAGCATGGCCCGTGAGTGTTATCTAAATGGCTTTGAGGACACTTTGTCCTTACGCAATTTTTCATGCTATTTGCTGGTGTTCGAGACCAGTGTTGGTGGGAGCTTACACAGCCATGTTCTAAGCCCCCAGAGAAAGAATGATGGCTAACCAGCCTGCAAAGCCACCCCAAGACCAAAGCAGCTGTGGACTCCTAGTCTGAAAAATGCCATCCAGAGATGGGTGTTGTGGCGCTTAGGAGTAGGGCCACTCAGAAAGATCACTGAGCCTGTAAGTTACAGACCAGCCTGAGCAACCTCGAAACAAAGCCAGGCACCTGTGGCTCACGTCTGTAATCATAGCAATTCAGGAGGCTGTGATTAGAGGATTGAGATTCAAAGCCCAGGTAGGAAAACCTGTGAGATTCTTGCCTTTAATTACCCACCAAAAAGTCAGTAGTTGGGCTATGGCTGAATTGGTAGAATACCAGCCTTCAGCTTAAAAAAAAAAAAAAAAAAAAGCAAGGAACAGTGCCCAGGTCTTGAGTTCAAGTCCTAGTGCCAGCACCAAAAAACAAAAAAACATAGCAGATGCGGATCTGATTGGATTAGCCAAACTCCTGTAGGTCCTAAGTTCACTACCAGAATTAATTTTTTCTTTAAATCCAAAGCAGTAACAAAAACGAAAGACAAAAACACAGAAGATGTGGATCTCATTGGATTGGAAAAAGCAAGCCAAAGTCTGTGGCTAAGTCACTTGGGTGATTTGGCCTCTTAAAAAATATATCCAGGGGCCGGGAGTTTGGCCTAGTGGTAGAGTGCTTGCCTAGCATGCGTGAAGACCCAGATTCAATTCCTTGGTACCCCATACATAGAAAAAAAAAGCCGGAAACGGTGCTGAGGCTCAAGTGGTAGAGCTCTAGCCTTGAGAAAGTCCAAGGACAGTGCTCAGGCCCTTAGCACAAGCCCAGGACTGGACTGTGTGTGTGTGTGTGTGTGTGTGTGTGTGTGTATCCATGTTGGGGCCAGAAGTTTGGCCTAGTGGTAGAGTGCTTGCTTAGCATGCACGAAGACCACATACATAGAAAAAGCTGGAAGTGTCACTGTGGCTTAAGTGGTAGAGGTCTAGCCTTGAGAAACAAGGACAGTGCTTAGACCCTCAGTTCAAGCCCCAGGACTGGCACAGAAAAAATAGTATAGCAAAAAATATATTCGTGTTACTTTTCCACTCTAACTGCCATGATCTTAGTGAAGGCCCTTATCCCTTTTCTAGAACAATCTCTTATTAAGTCCAGCACTTGCACAACCATCAAAGGGAAAGAGGATTTTTTTCCCTTTTTTTATTTTGCCAGTCCTAGAGCTTGAACTCGGGACCTGGGCATTGTCCCTGAGCTTCTTTTGCTCAGGGCTAGCATATTACTACTTGAGCCACAGCACTGCTTCTAGCTTTTTCTGTGTATGTGGTACTGAATGGAACCCAAGGCTTTGTACATTCTAGGCAAGCACTCTACCACTAAGTCACATTCCAGCCCCTGACCATTTTTTATACTAACTTCCCTTGCAATTTCCTGAGAGCTTGATTTTTAGACCCACTGAATCAGAACTTGTACTAAAGCAAATGAACTGCCCTAGGTGATTTCTGAGCCCTAGCAAAGCATGGCATGAACTGGTAGAACATGCTAGAAGAGCTCGTTCTGGGCAAAATAAAAAGCTAAGTTGCCCCTTAGGCTCTGTGGTCCAAGGTGTGGGAAGATGATTCTCAAACTACTTTGCAATTTGAGGTTCACTCCTAAAATTCAATTTGAAGATTTTTGTTGGTGTTGTTTTTCCTCGAATGCTCAGAAATAATTTTGACGCATAAGCGTGAATGTGATTTAGTGGATGAAATCTGAATTTTATGTTCTCACAATTCTTTTTTTCTAAACTTTGACATCTGCTACTACTTCTTGGCTTGTAAAATGTCATCTGCTAGCAGACAACAAAGTGAGTCGACTACCATCAAACACATGCTAATGTTAAAACTCATGCCAAACCCTGGTGGTTCTGGACTGTAATTCTAGCTTCTACAGCAGCTGAGATCTGAGGATCACAGTTCAAAGCCAACCCTGTTCAAGAAAATCCATGAGACTTATCTCCATTTAACAACTAGGAAACCAGAAATGGAGCTGTAGCTCCAAATGGTACAGTACTAGCCTTGAGCAAGAAAAGAGCCCAAGGACAGTGCCCAGGCCCTGAGTTCAAGCCCCACAACTGACAAAAAAGAAAATCTCATGGGGGCTGGGAATGTGGCTTAGTGGGAGGGTGCTAGCAAATCATAAATTGGAAGCTGTTTTGGATGGAGGCACCTTTGAGATACTTATCTCCAATTAACCAGCAAAAAGCTGGCAAGTGAAGGTATGGCTCAAGTGGCAGAATGATAGCACTAGGCAAAAAAAAAAGGCCGGGAGTTTGGCCTAGTGGTAGAGTGCTTGCCTAGCATGTATAAAGACCCGGGTTCGATTCCTTGGTACCACATGCATAGAAAAAAGCTGGAAGTGGTGCTGAGGCTCAAGTGGTAGAGCTCTAGCCTTGAGAAAATCCAAGGACAGTGCTCAGGCCCTGAGCTAAAGCCCAAGACTGACAAAAAAAAAAAAAATCAAGATCAGGTGGGCTCGAGTTTAATGTCCCTGTGCTATCACACATAAAACAATAAATGACTGAAACTCAAGGTTCAAGGAATTTAACAGCTCATTTCCACAAAAGCAACATATATGAATACGGAGAAAGTCTGAGAAACACACAAATGAATTGTCAAGCATATTAACCATAACCCCAAAGATTCATGGGCTTCTACTACTAGAACATTTAATGGCATTTCAGTAATGACCAGCCTCTTAGTAGAATCCTTAGGGTGTTGTTCAGATTTGCAGAGTTCAGCAAAATGAAAGGCTTCTTTTTTTTTCTTCCCCCTCTTCCTTGGCAGGCTGGGTGAGTTGAGACACTATCTCACTCTGTATCCCAGCTGGCCTAGAACTCACTCTGTAGCCCAAGCCTGTGTCAAACTCATGATTTCCTTGCCTCACTTTTCTGGAGTGCTAGGATTACAGGTGTGCACCACTGTATCTGCCTAAAATGAAAGACTTCTACTGTAATGTTAAGTTGATTTTCTTTTCTGTGTCTAGACTGCTGTTTAAGCCAATTTAACCAAGACATCAACTATGGACTCCCAAGGTTGATAGCTTTTTTGTATTATTGATTTTTGGTTTTGGTGGCATTTATTATGCTAGTCCTGGGGCTTGAACTCAGGGCCTAGGTGCTGTTCATTAGCTTTTTTGCTCAAGGCTGGCACTCTACCACTTGAGCCACTGCTCCACTTATGGCTTTTTGCTGGTTAAATGGAGATAAAAGTCTCGTGGAAGCCAGGCACTAATGGTTCATACTTATAATCCCCAGCTACACAGGAGGCTGAGATCTGAAGGTCTCTGTTCAAAGCCAGCCTAGGCAGGAAAGTCCATGAGACTCTTATTTCCAGTTAACCATCAGAAAACCAGAAGTGAAGCTGTGGCTCAATGTGATACAGCACTACCCTTGAGCAAAAAGAGCTCAAGGACAGTGCTCAGGCCCTAAGGTCAAGCCCCACAGCTGACAAAAGAAAAATCTCGTGCACTTTTCTGCCCAGGCTGGCTTCTCATTGAGACTCTCAAATCTCAACCTCCTGAGTAGATAGGACTACAGAAGTAAGTCGGTCACTGGCACTCAGCAGGTAGATAAGTTTTTAAAACAAAAGTCCTAGTGGACTTGTGGCTACTTAGTACTTTTAGCCTTGTACATACACTGGTAGACAGTTGTTCTATTTAATTATTGGAAGTACCTACAGCTGAACAAAGCACCTACAGAAGTCATGTCCCTGTGCTGATCTGGCCAGGGAGTTTGGGGCCCCTGAGAACCCAGGAATTAAATTCTAACCAACTGTTATCTGAAAATGAATTTGTGATTACTCATTATTGCTTGACTAAAAGGTGACCCACAAAGTCACCATGATCCTGAGATAATAGTAGATGTGTGCCAAGGAGGAGAGGAGAGGTTGAAACAGTGAGCAGGGTGTAGTGAGGAAGGTAGGCCTTAGGAAGAAAGCAAGGCCTGCCCACAGAAGGGAGAAAGTTCTAGATGGGTGAGCTGATGGGCAGAGGCAATATATTAAGTCCAAATCTGTGTATAGCATTTAGTTCTTTGCAAAGAGCCTTCACACCCACTTACCCCGATAGCTCAGTGAGGGGCAGGGACAGACAGAGTGCTAACTTCCACATGATGAAACAGAACCCCGGAGGAGTTTCTAGAAGTTTCCCCCAGCAACAAAGTTTCTCTCTGTCTACCATCAATCAACATCTTCTAGAGGTAATAAAGAAACTGGTCCATGGCTCAGGAGGCTGAGATCTGAGGATCATGGTTCAAAGCCAGCACAAACATGAAAGACCATGAGATTTTTTTTTGTCTCCAGTAAACTGCTAAAAAGCCAGTAGTAGAACTGTGGTTTAAATTGGTACAGTTCTAGCTTGGAGCAAGAAAAGCTTGAGAATAGCACCCAGGCCCTGAGTTCAAGCTCCCAGGACCGGGAAGAAAATTTTCAAGTGGTTGTGTAGATGGAGAATGGATAGATGAAGGCATGTTGAGGTATGTATGTCGAGAGAAAGAAACTTGGTCCAGGATCTGTCAGGAAGATGGACTGCTGTGAAGCAGAATCATTGCAAGGATTCAGTGCTGGACCAGATGGGAGATGGAGAAAGCAATCAGAGCACTAGGGAATGCTCACACCTTGGATCCTTGAAGGACATAAAGTGAAAGAGGCATAAATCTTAGAGTCAAAGGCCTCAGGAGGTGAGGATGATGAATGTGTCTCTGATATGTTAATTGGGGATCAAACCCAGATTGGCATTTCAGGTTGTCATTTTGACATCAACAAATCTGGACTCAGGCAAAAAATGTCTGAGCTCTCCAAGAGATTTATTAGGTCATTAGCAATCAAAGATGGACATTTTATTACAGGTGTTCTCCAAGTGGTATAAATAACATGAAGGAGAAGAGACAAAAGGAAAGATATTCAATAGGAAGAAGATTGATTCATTTAGATTATAGCCATATAGTAAAAGCAATTCAGACCTTCAAAAAAAAGTAGAGTGAGGACTGGGAGCGTAGAGTGCTTGTCTAGCATGCACAAATCCCTAGGTTTGATTCCTCAGTACCACATACACAGGAAAAGCATAAGTGGTGCTGTGATCAAATGGTAGAGCTCTAGCCTTGAGAAAGCTCAAGGACAGTGCTCAGGTCCTGAGTTCAAGCTCCAGGACTGGCAAAAAAAAAATAGTAGTCCGAGGACATGGGGCAAGTTCTCACCTAGCAAGCAAGAAGTCCTGAGTTCAAATTCCAGTGCCACCAAAAATAAGTGGGGAGAGTAGAGTCATAATAGTCAATATATATCCTATGAAACTCAGAAAATTGAGGAGATGGAATGGGTTGAAAGGGATGGAAATGATGGAGTGACAACAGTCAAGATGCATTGCACTTATAAACCGATTTGTCAAGTGATAATTCCTTTGCCCAACTACTTGAGGACAATAAAAATATAAACTTTTAAGAAAGAAGTTAGGTTTCAGTGGTTCATGCCTGTAAATCCTAGCTACTCTGGAGGCTAAAATTCAAGGATCGAGGTTCAAGGCAAGACTGGGCAGGGCAGTCCTTGAGACTCTTTGTCTCAGGAAAAAAGCCAGAGGTGGTGCTGTGGCTCAAGTGGTAGCACCCTAGCCTTGGTAAAAGAAGCTCAGGGACAGTACCTAGACCCAGACAGAATTCAAGCCCTACAAGTAGCAAAGGGGGAAAAAAGAAGAAGAAGAAGCTGGGTGCCAATGGTTTATACCTATAATCCAGCCTACTCAGGAGACTGAAAGCTGTCGATTGTGCTTCACAGCCAACCCAGGCAAGAAACTCCAAGTGTGGCCTCTGAAAGCCACCCGTCTGTATACCTGTGTGGCGGGGGAAGGCATGCACCCAGAATCTTTGCAAAGGCTTCCTTGTTTAGGCTCCCAAACAAGTTTAGGCAACGAGAGGCTCAAAGTCACCTTGGGGTAGACAGACACCAAACACCAACGCATATTGAAAGCCAGGCCCTGGGAACCCTTTCCATGTTCAGTATTGACCTGCCGCCCTTACGAGAACACCAGCAGGCGTGTCCCGTTCTCAGAGCCCACCGTGTGAATTGAGATCAGAGCGAACGTAGAAGCCAGGACTATTTTAAGCATAGCTGCTGAGAATTATTTTGAGATCCATTATTGATCCAGCTGCAGGGAAACTGCTCACTGTCCCTCGGAGGTGTCCGACGTTGACTCCTGAGTCCGCCAGCCCAAAGGGAGAATTCACACTCTCTACCAAAATTAGCCCATGTTTCTAAAAGGAGCCTTGTTACAGCTGTCCTGGGAGCCAAAACTTAGAAGTGGTTCTGTGTGTGCGCGCGCATGCGTGTGTGCACGCTGTGAAAGCCTTCTTAGTCAATGAATCAAGTATTTGTGACCTGGCTGTTTGGCTTTAATGTAATTCTCTGTCCCTGTAATTAGCTGCTGTGACCGGGAGTGCCTGATTAGAACCCTGTTTGAACCTTTGTGTCATCTGCCTTAATGTCACTTTGGTGACAATCTCTTGGGCCTTCTTGCTCACCTTTAATGTTTCCCAAATGAATCCAGAGTCTCTATGCTGAG
The DNA here is from genome assembly GCF_031878675.1 of Megascapheus bottae. Lineage (NCBI taxonomy): Eukaryota > Metazoa > Chordata > Mammalia > Rodentia > Geomyidae > Megascapheus > Megascapheus bottae. The sequence continues at coordinate 15,243,985 of NC_143525.1, forward strand.
TGTGGCACTTTGGAACTTGACACCTCATATGAAATTGTTCTCTGTCCCCTGCCCAGTTTGCTGGTGCTTCAAACCCTGGCACAAACCCTTGCCTCAAAGAGCCTTGCCTGTGATTTCACTCCCCCACCCCCACTACTCCCTCTGCACCCTCTTATACCTCAAGAACTCCACTTCCTTCCACTGTCCCAGGCATCTTCCTGTCCCTTCTCCTTGCTATGTCACAGCAGCTTCTTTCTCTCTCTCTTTCTCTCTCTTTCTCTCTCTTTCTTTCTTTCTTTCTTTCTTCCTTTCTTTCTTTCTTCCTTTCTTTCTTTCTTCCTTTCTTTCTTTCTTTCTTTCATTGGGACTTGAATTCAGGGCCTGAGCACTGTCTCTGAGCTCTTTTCCTCAGGGTTACCATGTTGAGCTACAGCACCACTAAAGGTTTTCTAGGGGTTAATTGAACATGAGTCTCAATTTTTCCTGCCTGGGCTGGCTTCAGAACTGCTACCTCAGATCTCAGCTTTCTGAGTAGTTATGATTGCTTGTGTGAGCTACTGGCACCTGGCTTCATGGCAGTTTTTTTATTCTGAATCTCACCCCTAGTTATTCTGTCTTCCTAATGCATTGTTGTTGTGGACTTTCTGCCTATTGTGTTGAAATTGGGGGACTTTTGGGTGGAGGGCAGAAAGCAAATGAACTGATATCTACCACTTGGCCCATTGGGTGCTACATTTCAACTGTTCTTTTCTGTTTTGTTTTGTGCTGGTTCTGGTGCTCATCCATTAGCTATTTCACTCAGGTCTGGCATTCTACCATCTGAGCCACAGCTGCACTTCTGGCTTTTTGGCTGGTTAATTGGAAATAAGTCTCAGATTTTTTTCCTACCGGGGCTGGCTTTGATCATCTGATCTCAGCCTCCTGAGTAGCTAGGATGACAGGCGTGAGCCACCAAGCCCTGTTTCTTGAGTTTTCCAACTCTAAACTAATTGAGCACAGAGAACAAAATGGCTATTCGTTTGCACTGGCAATCGTCCAGGACACAAGTCTCTTGCCCCAGAGCCTGGAGGGTGCCATGCTGGCCTGCAGCAAGAAGGGGTGCGCTCGTGAATGGCCTCCCCTCGAGGCTCTGAAGGCCAGAGGCTGAATTAAGGAGACCACAGGGCCTTGCTTCCTCTCAATTCCCCATGGAGGTCCTTCCTTGTCTCTTCCAGCTTCCCGTGGCCCCAGGATTCCTTGCTTTGTGGATGAGTCATTCCAGTCTCTGCCTCTGTATTCACACGGCTTTCCCTCCCCTGCCAACAGTCTGCATCTTAAGATTTCCTGTTCTCTTTTTGTGCCAGTACTGGGGCTTGAATTCAGGACCTCATGTTGTCTATTAGCTCTTTTGCTCAAGGCTGGTGTTCTTCCACTTGAGCCACACATCCACTTCCCATGTGTCCTGTGTCTTTATGGCATCAGTTACCGTATCTTCTTTCTACGAGACACCAGCCGTGGTATTTAGGGGCAACCCTCAATCCAGGATTTCATTCCAGGATCCTTAACTTAAGGACATCTGCAAAGACCCCATCTCCAAATAAAGTCAGCCTCAATCAAGGCTCTTGGTGGCCATAAGTCAGGAGACAGATACTATTTAATCTACTGTAGGAGTCTAGAGACTCACATTTAAGGACGAATCACAACCCAGGGATATCACTTCTAAGTTTTCACTCTAGAGAAATGAACACTTAGTGTTCATCAGTGCTTTAGCAGCTCTGATCAGTGGTGAGGATAAATAGCTGTGCATCCACAGAATGAAATATCACTGAGCCCTGAAAAGGAATGACCTTTAAAATGTGCAAGACAAAGGATTTCAAAAGCATTCTTGTGAACCGGAAGAGCCAGTCTTCAAAGATTACGTTCTCTAGGATTGCGTTTGTCCCAGGTTTCTTTCTCTTTTGTGGAGCTGGGAATTGAACCTACGATCTTACACCTGCTAGGCAAATGTTCTACCACTTGAGCTACCTCCTTGGGGCCTATCTGAGACAACATGGGAATGGAGAACAGACCTGTGGTAGCCAAGGCTGGGAGGAAAGAGGGTACTATAAATCTTTCTTGGGGTGATGGTTCTCAGAACCCCTAATGTGTTAATGTATCTGTACATGTTCCCTCTCCAAAAACAAAATCAACAAAAGCAAAAAAAAAAAAATAAGATAGGGATAAGGAGTCTCAAAGGACAAGGAATTGTCATTTATATTTGTGAATAACAAGATGGAACTAGATTTAGTACAAATTTGAGTTTTAATATTTGATCCTGCCCAAAGTGAAGGTATGTCAAATCTTTAGGGTGGTTTCTAATTTTTGTACTTGACTGTATTTCTCAAGTTAAAAAACATCTAGTTCCTGAGAAACTTTTTTTTTAAAAGAACGGGGCAAAAGAGAAAAATGAAAACAACTTGAGAGGGTGTGACTTCCGTGTGGTTGCAACCCAGGAAGGGGCCAGACTAAACAGTTCTACTGCTTATTTCTGAGTGCTCAGACTGAGAATAAGCCAGGCATGGCAACACACTCCAGTAATCCCGATACTCCCAGTTCATCCAATGAATGTATCCTGGTTTCCTCAGCTATTCCTTCCTCACGGTGGTATATTTTCATCTTTTTCCCTTTAACTCCTTAGTATCTTTGCTTCCTTGGCCATTCCAATAACAATGCAATGACAATCTTTGAACATAAAATTTTTCCTCTTATTAGAGTTATTTTCATGAGATACATTCCCCAAGTTGTAATCCCAGCTACTTGGGAGGCAGAGATCTGTGGCTCATAGTTCAAAGCCAGCTCAGGCAGCAAAGCCTGTGAGACTCTTACCTCCAATTAACTACCAAAAAAGCTGTGGATCACACTACTAGCCTTGAGGGGGGTGGGGAAGAAAGCCTAGGGACAGTGTGTCGATCCTGAGTTCCATGACTGAAGTGGGGAAAAAAAACTAATGCTTTCTAGGTCAAAAAATATGAAGATGTATAAACCATTTGGTACTTAATTGTTCATTGTGCTTTACAAAGAATTCTTTTTCTGTTCTTTTTGCTAGTCCTGGGGCCTGGACTCAGGTCCTAGGCACTATCCTTGAGCTTTCTCAAGGCTAGTGCTCTACCACTTGAGCCACAGCACAACTTCTAGCTTTTTTTATATGTATGTGGTACCAAAAAAAAAAATCGAACCCAGGGCTTTGTGCATGTTAGGCAAGCACTCTATGACTAGGCCATGTTCTCGGCCCCTTCTCCCTTCAAAAATAATAGCTAGGGACTAGTGACCTGTGTATTTTCCCTGAATTGAAAGGAGTCTTGCCTTTTTTTCTTCCCCATAGGTGGCTGGAGGAATGGCCCAGCCGTGAAGCATGCGATCTTGATTGTAAACCCCAGTACCGCAAAACAGAAAACATTGAAAACGCCCCCCTCATTCCCTAGTGGGAGTGGGGTGGAGGTCAGGGGGTCAGCCAGATGGGCAGTGGAATCCACCACAGAGGATCCCTCCATGGGAAAACAGGCGCAGGGCAAGAATAAACACATTCACTCTGTGCATCTGCTGGGGTGCCAGCATAGGGTTCCCTTGAGGATTCTGGTTTAGAAGCCTGGTTCCTGGGTGTCTGTGTGGAACCTTTAGAAGATGATGTATAAACATTAAGTCTATGCATGGGGCCTTGTTGAAGAGGGAATTATGTTTCCCCAGTCTCTCCTCTCTTTCTCTGTCTCTGTGTCTCTGTCCCTCTGTCTGTCTGTCTCTCTCTCTCACTCACTCACTCATATCAGAACCCATAATCCTCCTTTATGTGAAGTTAGCCTGCCTCGAGTGTTTCATGACAGCAATGCAAGTAGGCTTCTAGAGTCTATGATAAGATGGGAATGGGACTGCAGGTGATGGAAGAAAAGTAGCCAAGCCCGCTTTCACAGTCAAGTGCTCCCCCTGCCCCCCGTCTCAGGAGGGACATGAGGCTAATACAGAGTCCTCAAGGATGGACAGATTTTGATCCCACAGACAGATTTTGAGAAGGTGTGCATGTAGCCTGAGGACTAGCAGAGGAGTTCTTGAGGTGGCCTGAGCCACCTCTGTCTGGGCAGCAGAGAGCCTGCAGGGGCACAGGCAAGGTGAGCATGGTAGACAGACAGGCACACTGCCAGTGCATTACAAGGCCTGGAGGGCATGGTGCCTGGTTTGAGAAGGCCACAATGGAGTTCCTGGGCCTGGGCCAGGGCTGCTACATGGTCAGCAATCCTGTCCTCTAGGCGTGCAGCAGAGCAAAGCTCTACAGAGTGTCCTCAAGATCCAGACCTGGGAGACTTCCCCTGCTTCCTGCAGTGTCCCTCCGGCGCCCTCTACTGGCCAGGCTTTGGTCCTGCACACCATCCAGTCCCTAAGCTCAGCAGAGATAAAGCAGCTGCACGGTATGATCCAAAAATTAAGTCCCATTAGACAAAACCACATCATCTGTCAAAAGCTCATTTAACAAAGACTTGTTTCCTTTTATTTGAATCTCATAGATTTTACTAATAAATGTCCCGTCGTGTGCGTGTGTGTGTGTGTGTGTGTGTGTGTGTGTGTGAGAGAGAGAGAGAGAGAGAGAGAGAGAGAGAGAGAGAGAGAGAGAGAGAGAGAGAGAGAGAGAGAGAGTACTAGTACTAGGACTTGAACTCAGGGCCTGGATGCTGTCTATAAGCTTTCTTGCTCAAGGCTAGGACTCTACCACTTGAGTTCCACTCCTGGCTTTTTGATGGTGAATTGGAGATAAGAGTCTCACAGATTCGTGCCCAGGTTGGTTTTGAGTTGTGATTCTCAAATCTTAGTCTACTGAGTAGCTAGGGTTATAGGTATGAGCCACTGGTGCCCTGCTCCAATCCTTTTTAGAACTTCTTTTGTAATTTGCTCTCTATAAGTTTGTCCCCTCTGGGTATTCTGTTTTCCCTTCTTAGTGGGGCATGTGCCTTTCTTTTCTTGGCCTACCCTTGTGAGAGATGGAGGGCGGGGGGGGGAGAGAGAGACAGAGACAGAGACAGAGATTGATTTTGATTTATATAATCTGAGACCCAGTATTTCATTTCACAGCTGATTTTTTTTTCCAGTCCTGCACTTGAGCTCAAGGTCTGGGCTCTGTCCCTGAGCTTCTCTGTGCTCAAGGTTAATGCTGTATCACCTGAGCCACAGCACCAAGGAATCGAACCTGTAGCTTCATACATACTAGGCAAGCACTCTACCACTAAGCCACACTCCCAACCTCCACAACTGATTTCTCTATTCAACTTGAGCTTGTCTGCCACTGTCTGTTTCAAAGGCAGTCCGCCTGTCCCTTCCAAACATTTAAGTGGTGTCCTAAAGCACTGAATTCAGTGGCAGTTGGAAAGAATGAGGGCTGAGCTAAGAACTGGTCTTTCTCTGCCTTGAAGGAATTGTGGAGGCCATCTCAGGTCAGACTGGGTTGTAAATTGAGCCTCCAAACATTTTAGGAGAAAACTGGCAGAAGAACCAACAGCAGACATGGAGATGTATCTGCACAAATATGTCTTCTTTTTCTCAGAAAACAATTGGAAATCTTACTTTGCCATGTAAGTGGCAAAGCGGGTAGCAAGCACTGAAGCCTCCAGGTGCTGTCTTGGGGAAGTGGATGTTAATAATAGGCACCAAATTTGAGTCAAGACAATGTTCTTAGGTGTCAGACAACTTGTTCCAAATAATTCTATTATCTCCTGAAGAGTTAGATGTAATTATTGGTGTTATCTAATGATGCCCCATAGGAACTAGCTCAGCAAAAAGATGGGGCAAAGCTAAGACTTCCTCCAGAAATGGTGTCTTCTCTAAACTTAGTCTACTTACAGTACTTCCGCAGTGCTTTCAAACTATCCTCTTCCCTTTAGACCAGAAAAAAAAAAAAGACAAAGAGGAAAACTAGAGGAACCTAGTTATTCTGCCAGAATCAGTTATATCTATCTGGATAGATATAAATGATTATATATTGTGGCTGTATTGCTTTTGTTTTTTCAATTAATAAACATTTCAGACCAGTGGAGAGAAATTGGCAGACAGCCATCTCAGCATCTTACTGAGCTCTACCTTCGTCAGCCCTTATGTATACCAAGGAAATCACAGTATAAAATAGTCAAGAAAATGGACCTGTTCCTCCAGGGGTAATGGAATTTGTGGCTTTTTCCTTCACTTTTACTCATCTGTATTTTTTTTTCTTTTTGTGGGTCATGGAGCTCGCGCTCGGCCTGAGTGCTGTCCCTGAGCTCTTCAGCTCAAGCCTACACCCTACTTGAGCCAAGTCCCACTTCCCATTTTCTAGTGGTTAATGGGAGATAAGCCAGGCTGGCTTTGAACCTTGATTCTCAGATCTCAGCCTCCTGAGTAGCTAGGATTACAGGTGTGAGGCACGGCAGCCAGCTTCATCTGTATGTTTTTCTGCGTCAAGTGTGCATTCTTTGTGAGATCAGGTACATATAAACAAGAATATATGTTCAGTTGGGAATGTGGCCTAGTGGTAGAGTGCTTGCCTAGCATGTATGAAGCCCTGGCTTCAATTCCTCAATACCACATAAACAGAAAAAGTCGGAGGTGGCACTGTGGCTCAAGTGGTAGAGTGTTAGCCTTAAGCAAAAGAAGCTCAGGGACAGTGGCCAGGTCCTTAATTCAAGCCCCATACATATGTGGGGGGGAGGGGTATGCACACTCATTCTTCTGTAACACACACACGGGATTGTCTAGTCTCAAATCTAACCAGACCCTTGGTAGACTCTACACTTTCACTATTCAGATTAACTGGCCAAGAAAAAACAAATAGCAGACTTCAGTTTGGGGAGAGATTTTTTTTTTTTTTTTTTTTTTTTTGCCAGTCGTGGGCTTGGGCTCAGGGCCTGAGCACTGTCCTTGGACTTTCTCAAGGCTAGAGCTCTACCACTTGAGCCTCAGCATCACTTCCGGCTTTTTTCCGTGTATGTGGTGCCGAGGAATCGAACCTGGGTCTTTGTGCATGCTAGGCAAGCACTCTACCACTAGGCCAAAATCCCAGCCCCTGGGGAGAGATTTTTTGAAAGAGATTTGTTTCCTCACTCTCAAGGGTCTAAAAACATCCTGCTTTGTCTTCTCCCCCTCACCAAGCCGTGCTGGCTGGCACACCTGCCTCAGAAGTGACAGAAATCCAGGCAGGGGTAAAAACCTCTTCTATGATTCTTGCACATTTCTGTGGCAGGCAAAAGCGTTAGGCAAGGGCACTATGTGAAGACATGCTGTAGGTGTTATTGTGTCTCGGGCAAGGTAACACAGATGTCCAGGCACCTTAGTACATGTGGTCTAACCTTTAATATGTTGCTGTCCTTCCAGATTTTTGACAATGAAGCCAAAGACCTAGAGAGAGAAGTTTGCTTTATTGATATTGCCTGCGATGAAATTCCAGAACGCTACTACAAAGAATCAGAGGTAAGGAATAAATAAGTGATGTGTGGAGGAAATTCATTCATTCATTCATTCATTCGTTCTTTCTTTCTTTCATGTGTTCATGTGTTCATTCGTTTGGTCATTCACTCACTCAACAGATATGTACTAAGTGCCTCCTAATCTGGGAGCCTTTCACTTGGTTCTGCATTGATTGACTTTGGGCGGTCACACCTTGCTAGTCTCAAACTCCTGCCTCGGCCTCCTAAAGTGATTTGTTTCTCTGGAGTTTCACATAAAGAAAATCCTCAGTCAATCCTCAAAACTTGGGGCCGGGAGTTCGGCCTAGTGGTAGAGTGCTTGCCTAGCATTCATGAAGACCCGGGTTCGATTCCTCGGTACCGCATACATAGAAAAAAAGCCGGAAGTGGTGCTGAGGCTCAAGTGGTAGAGCTCTAGCCTTGAGAAAGTCCAAGGACAGTGCTCAGGCCCTGAGCTCAAGCCCATGACTGGCAAAAAAAAAAAAAAATCCTCAAAATTTTGTTTGCTTTGGTTTTTGATTTTTTTTCTTATTATTTTTTGCTAGTCCTGGGCCTTGAACTCAGGGCCTGGACACTGTCCTTGGGCTTTCTCAAGGCTAGGGCTCTACCACTTGAGCCAGAGAACTATTTCTGGCTTTTTTTTTTCTAGTATGTGGTACCGAGGAATCAAACCTGGGTCTTCGTGCAAGCTAGGCAAGCACTCTACCACTAGGCCAACCTCCCAGCTCCATCCTCAAAACCTTGATAGTTCATGTTGGCCCAGAACCATTCTTTTGAAATAGGATGTACGTCCATGAGAGCATCTTTGTTCTTGGTTGAGGTAATATTCAAAGGAGCATCATTCTCTCTGCTTTCTATCCAACCATGATCCACCCTTTGCCTTTCCAGTCCCTTTTTATTTTACTGTTTTTGCAATTCACCATCCAGATCCTGTTAGCCTTTTATTAATGGCTGCTGATGGAACTTGAGAGACCTGCTTGTTAGTGTAATGACAACAGATGTAGGGCTATTTTTGTTGTTTAACATGTAGCCAGTATATTTGGAATGAGGGCCCCAAACTTGTCCTTAAGCCCTGCATATGGACCTTGAAACCCTTCTCTCCAAGTCACTCAAGCTGTTCAAAGATAAAATAAATGAGCTTAGTAAAAGTAAATCATATGGGCTGGGAATGTGGCTTAGTGGCAGAGTCCCTGGGTTCAATTCCTCAGTACCACATAAAGAAAAAAATTATAATAAAATTATATTAAAAGTGAATCCCAAGCTGGGCATGGTAGCTCATGCCTAAATCCTAGCTACTCAGGAGTCTGAGATCTGAGGATCAAGGTTCAAAACCAACCCAAGCATAAGAGAACCTGAGACTCTTATCTCCAGTTAACCCCTAGGAAATGGGAAGTGGGGCTGGGCTCAAGGGTAGGGCCGTAGCCTTGAGCTGAAGAGCACAGGGACAATGCCCAGGCCCAGGGGTACGGTGGTAGCCTTGAGCTGAAGAGCTCAGGAACAGAACCCAGGCTGAGTTCAAGCCCCATGACCCACAAAAAAAGAAGGCGGCAATCAGTTGTGTTGAATGTTGCAAGGGAGTCCAGTAAGATGAGTGAGCAACTGAAAAGAGTCTTTTATGGAAATAAGTTCCCACAGTAGTAACTGTCCCACAAGATGCTTGTCTCGTGCCAGCTTTGCCTCTCACTAGCTGCCACTGCATTTAGTTGGTACAGTCTGGAGATACTGCTAAACATCCTTCCAGTACAGAGTACCCCTTTGCAAAAATCGTCATCCAATACAGTCAAGTCTGGGAAGACTTATCCTAGAGACCGAGGATACTGGAGCTGGATGGACCTCTGGGTCCAGCCTTACACTCCGAGCCTGCTCTGCCTGTTCTGGAGTCTGAGTGTAACTTCATGGATATAGGATCTTTTCTCCTCAAGATCTGTAGGGCCAGAAAAAAATCCCCCTTCACAGCTTGGGCAATTCTACCACAAAGGGCTACATACATACTCCATCTGCAGTGCCAAGAATACTCCTGGGGCTCCTTTTAGACCCCAACTCACCATCATTACATACACACACACACACACAATCTGAGACTGGAGTTGAAACTCCCTAGCAGTGAGAGGGGTGAGTTTTCTAGGCTGTTTTGGTTGTGTGACTACTGTGAATGTGCCAGGACTAAGAATAGAATCCCAACTCATCAGACCATTTCCAAGTCGATGGCTACTCAGCACCCTTGTGAATAATTAACACACAGCTCCCCTCCACAGCTTTCCTTCTGCCATGAGCTCTGACCTTGTCATTCACTGCTTAAAAACCCAGACTGGGTCTGCCTTAGAGATCAGCTCCAACACCACTTCCTGCTAGTGAACCTTCCTAAGCCCGTGCTCCCTAACCAGTCTGTGGTCTATGGCTTCTAGATCATGTTAACTTATGCTGGTGCATGTTAGATTATGCTAGCTGATGTAAATCATGCTAGCTCGTGTTAGATCAAGCTAACATATGATTATACTAGCTTATGGTGAATCATGTTCAATCATGCTGGTTCACCTTAGATCCTGCTAGCTCATGATCTAACATTTGATCATGTTAGATTATAATAGCTCTTGTTAGGCTACACTAGATCATATTAAATTATACTTGGTCATGTAGGCCCATGCTAGCCCATGTTAGATCATGTTAGATCATGCTAGCATGCGATCATACTAGCTTATGGTAAATCATGTTCGATCATACTGGCTGACATTAGGTCGTGCAAATTCATGATCTAATTCATGTTAGATTATGATAGCTCATGTTAGACTACTCTCGGTCACATTAGATTACACTTGATCATGTTAGATCATGCAGCCTCATGCTAGATTATGCCATCTTGTGTTGGATCACATTAGCTCACATTGGCTCAGGCTAGCTCATGTTAGATCACACTAGAACCCATTAGGTCACACTGGTTATGCTGATTCAGCTCATGTTAGATCACTGTGATTGTAGCCTCCCCAAGCCCAGCTCCACGCCATCGTCTTTATTCTCCTCCATCTGCCGTAGTGGAGCGTGAGGACGGAGCAGCTGCTTCCTTGCAGTCATGGCATGAATGAGTGAAGGCCACGGCTTTGTGCTTTTCTCCCAGCAGTGACAATTTCAGAGCGAGTTCTATGAAAGAAGATGAATCTGTCACCATTAAGCTAGCAGTTGTGAATCAGGGTTTTGTTTTTTGTTTCTTTTTCATCTGAGGCTTACTGCCTTATGGGCTTTTTCTTCCCATCCGTCCTTCTAAATTGCCTGTGTCAGCATCGTAAACTGGAGCACACTTCCTGTGCGGGTGGGCAGACTCTGTTTTGAGATGTTTGATGTGAATGGATCCAGTCCAGGGTTATATGGGGGCATCCCCTCTCACCCCACTTCCACAGCATACCTGCTGCCCAGGCCAGCAGAGAAGATAGAAGCTCTCGCTTGTCTTTTGCCTGTTTTTCCCTGGAACCCTCTGAGCCACGCACCCCAGAATGCCATTCTCAGTTAAGTGACCAGAACTGGAATTTTCCATGGGCTGCCGTCTGCCTGACAGTGATTGTGCCATCATTCCCCAGGGGTTCAGAAGGACTCATTGGGGAATCCAGATCCGCCTAGCAAGCACCTTATTCTCACTTTTGCAGTACTACTGTTTCCATCCAAGCCAAGGACTTTGAGTTTCAGCTCCTGAGAATCTCTGAGCCTCCACTTTTATTCCTCTATTGAGTAGAAGATCTTGCAAGGCAAGATCATGTGAAAAAAAAAATTTCAGCATGATTTCTCTAACAGAAAGAACAAAGCACCAGAAAGAGTGAATCTGACCTCTGAGAAGCTTGTTAGAAGGTTGATATGCAGCTTCTCGCTTCTGCCAAATTTCCATCGTGACTCTTTGATGCCCTGCCAAGCTTTCAAGGTGAAGATTCCAGCAGAGGAACAAGGAACTCTGTTCGCTCAGTCGATGCATCGAAGCACCCCCACAGGCAAAGAGACTGTTCCCCAAAACGGAGCTGGCCATTGGTGGTGCAAAACCAAATGTCAACACCCAGCCTGAAGACTAGTCTGGCTCAGAGGGCTCCCATTTACAGGCCAGGAGTGCTGTCTGATGGTCAAATTGGCTTGTTTTGTTCCTTGGCATTCATGAACAGTGGCTTCCATGATTAAATGGAGACGGTGGCATCTTTAATGGCTTCACAGTCTGGCCCCCTGCAGCTCTGTCCTGGAGGGACAAGCAGAGTATGTGAAGGAATGTGTGGCTTCTCCATTTTCAGATATTCCTCCAGTGCAAAGGGGAAGAGAGAAAAAAAAAAAAAGATACGCAGTTCTCTCATGCAGAAGGTGTATAAGTAGCAGGTTTGTGTGCACTACACTCTGGGTTGGGTTTGGTTGTTGGTTGCTTTGGGGTTTTTGGACACAGTATCTCATTGTGTTGGCCTCAAACTCCTCATCCTCCTGCCTCAGCCCTCCAAATCACTGGAATTACTGTCTACTGCCATGCCCAGCCCTCCCTCTCTCCTTTCTTTATTTCTTTCTCTCTTCCCTCCATCTCTTCTTTTTCCTTCCTTCATTCCTTTCTTTTTCTTTTCTCTTTCTCTCCTCATATTCTCTTTCTCTTTCTTCCCTCTTTTTCTCTTTCATATTTCCTTCTCTATTTTCTCCCTTCCTTCCTTCCTTCCTTCCTTCCTTCCTTCCTTCCTTCCTTCTTTCCTTCCTCCCTCCCTCCTTCCTTCCCTCCCTCGCTTTCTCCCTTTTTCCCTCCCTCCTTCCCTTCCTCCCTCCCTCCTTCTCTCTCTTCCTTTGTTCTTTTTTCTTTCTTCCTATTCCTTCTTTCTTTCAAATAGGGCAGTGATTTATAACTCCAGGCTACCTTTGAACTCAAAATCTTCTTGACTCTACCTCCCAACTGCTCAAATTATAGCATGTCATTATACATGCTATGTGAGTGCTCTGCCACTAACCACTGGGTTGTGTTGCTAGCCGTGTGGGTATGATAGCTTGATTGATTAATGCAAATACACAGCAGATGTCTGTAGACCAATGATTCTCCAGAAGGGACAGCTTCACCCCTGGAGATATCTGGATATCTATGACATTTTTCATTGTCACAGCTCTGTTTGGCATCAAGTGACTGGAGATGAAGCATACCAGATGAACCATACCCAAGACAAAGACCATGCTCCTTTTGTTCCTTTGGTCATGGCTTATCTCACTCAATAGGATTTGCTCTAAGTCCATCCGCTTCCCAGAGAATGCCATTATTTTGTCTTGTCTGGTGACTGTGTAGAACTCCATTGTATATATGTACCACATTTTTTGTATCCATTCATCTGTAATGGGGCATCTGGGTTGTTTCCATCTCTTGGCTATTGTGAAGGATATGGCCATCAACATGGTTGTGCAGCTGTGGCTCAGAATGATAGAACACTAGCCTTGAGTGAAAGAGCTCAGAGACAGTGCCCAAGCCCTGAGTTCAAGTCCCACCACTGACAAAAAAGGGCGGGGGGGGGGAATCTCCCTAACTTTTTGCCCAAGCTGGCCTTGAACTACCATCTTCCTGTCGCTACCACCAAAGTAGCTGGGATTAAGGTATGAGCCATTGGGGTTATAGGCATGAGCTGCTGGGATTTCAGGTCTGAGCCACAATGCCTACCCCTAGAACATAGGGCAGTTTTTGGTGCCAGTTCTGGAGCTTGAACTCAAGACCTCTCACTCTCACCTGGCTCTTTTGCTCAAGCCTGATACTCTGCCACTTGAGCCATACCTCCACTTCCAGATTTTTTGCTGGTTAATTGAAGATAAAAGTTTCATCAACTTTTCTGCGTGGGCTTGCTTTGAACCTCGGTCCTCAGATCTCAGCCTCCTGAATAAGTAAGAATATAAGCATGAGGGCCGGGAGCTTGGCCTAGTGGTTAAAGTGCTTGCCTAGCATGCATGAAGACCTGGGTTCAATTCCTTGGTACCACATACATAGAAAAAAGCCGGAAGTGGTGCTGAGGCTCAAGTGGTAGAGCTCTAGCCTTGAGAAAGTCCAAGGACAGTGCTCAGGCCCTGAGCTCAAGCCCAGGACTGGCAAAAAAAAAAAAAAAGAATATAAAAGAATATAAGCATGAGCTGGCAGCGCTCAGAAGAATATAGTCATGTTAAGTGGGGAAATTTAGAAGATTTTGAACTTGAGGGATAATGGAGAAAAAGGAATGACTTGAGGCTATCCTAGAAGAATGGGCCCACAAGGGATACAATGGAACCCAAGACAGATTTTTAAATGACTTTGCTTTGACTTGGATAACGGAGATAACCCTATTTAAAACTCAGCTCCAGGTCCCTGGACTACAGCTAGCTCCTTGGTCACACCAGTCTAAATATCCGTTGAATTCTCTCTGAACACCCAGAGAACAAAGCAAAGAGATCCACTAACTTTCCCCATCACTGTTCCACGTGACAGATGAAGTACTGCTTGCTATACTCAGCAGTCCCCAGAAAGAGAACAGAGAGACCAAACAAATAGATATTGCCATCCTGAGCTCTACTCTTCAGCTCCAAAGTGCCTCTCCCAAACCACTTGGCTCTGTCAAATTAAACATATTTGGGGGGCATGGAAGATTTTTCAGTGGTGCCAGATAACCAGATGCTACACAGCTGCCTCATGCCAGGGTACGCGGTTAAGTTCAATTTGTTGTTGTGTTGGTGTCATTTTCCTCCCTCCTCTCCTGGGCCCATCTGTTTCTTTCTGAGAGGAGTGTGGCTGTGCTGTGATGGATTCCAATTTCCTAGGGTCTGGATGTCTCTTCCCCCTCTCACGTGGAGAGAAGATAAATCCCTGGCTAAAGTGACCCTTGGTGAGAGTCTAACAAATGAGGTCAGGAAATCTGGCATCAGGGATGTTTTCTCAGCCTAGCCAGAAAGACAAGAGAACTCTGCTGTTGGTCTGAATTTCCAGAAAACTGCCCCTTTATGAGGCCTCACTCATTGGATGTAACTTTTATATTTATATGGTGTTAGGATGTAAGCATCCATGTTGATGCGATGGCACACACCTGTAATCCTATCTAGTCAGGAAGCTGGGATCTGAGGATTGCGATTCAAAGCCAACCACAGCATGAAAGTCTATGAGATTCTTATCTCCAGTTGACTACCAGAAAACTGGAAGTGGCATTATGGCTCAAGTGGTAGAGTGCTAGCCTTGAGGGATAGCGCCCAGGCCCAGAGTTCAAGCTCCACTACTGAAAAAAAAAAAGGAGAAGGAGGAGGAGGAAGAAGAGAAGAGGAGGAAGAGGAGGAGGAGGAGGAAGAGGAGGAGGAGGTGGAAGTTGTAAACATCCTTTTAGGAATCTGGTTGCTTCAAGCACTAGTGGCTCGTGCCTAAAATCCTAGCTTATTCAGAAGGCTGAGATCTAAAGATCCCTGTTCAAACCAGGCAAGAAAGGCTTTGAGATTCCAATCTCCAATGAAACACCAAAAATCCAAAAATAGATTCTTGGCTCAAGTAGTAGAGCAAAAGCATCTAAGGGACAATACCCAGGCCCTGAGTACAAGCTTCAAAATAGTCAATAATAATAATGGTAGTATTAGTAATAGTAATAATAATTTGGTTGGGCCAGGCATGATGACTCAGGCCTATAATCTCAGCTACTTGGGAAGCAAAGATTGAGGGAACTGAAGTTCTAGGAAAAAGAAGTCTGAGAGACTCCATCTCAACCCAGAGCACAGTGGCACTCGCCTATTAGCCCAGCTATTGGGAGAGATTAAGTAGGAAAATAACAGCCCATGCCAGCCCAGAGATAAAAATGAAAGTTATCATGCTTTTATGAGCAAAGCTTTGTGCTGGAAGGACTAAGAAAGTGCAGCTTGGCCAGGAGTTTGGCCTAGTGGTAGAGTGCTTGCCTAGCATGTGTGAATTCCTCGGTACCATATGCATACAAAAAAGCCGGAAGTGGCTCAAGCGTTAGAACTCTAGCCTTGAGAAAGTCCAAGGACAGTGCTCAGACCCTGAGTTCAAGGCCCAGAACTGGCAGAGAAAAAAAAAGTGCCCAGCTGCATCTTAGAGAACAAGTATTTGGGTTTACCTCCCCCTTCCCCAAGAAGAAGTAAAACAAACCACTCCGTCATTTACATGAATGAGGCCCCCGCCCCTCCCCGCACACACAGAACAGCCCAGTTGCAAATCTTACCAATGGGATTTGGTAGTAAAATACCAGACCAAGTATGTCAAACAAAATTAAGGCAAATTCCTAAAAGCCAAATCAAAGGCAGGCTTCCAGGTCTCTATCAGGAGAAGAGTTAGATTGTAGCATAGGGTCACCATTATCAGTAGAAAAAGCCCTTAGTGTGGGAACGTGGTAGGGCACAGGCTTTGGTTTGGTCACTAGTAACACACACACACACACACACACACACACACACGCACACACACATAAAACCACAACTACTACCACCACCACTGGCAGCAGCAGCAAAGAAAGGAGCTGAGATCCAGGTGCCAATGGCTCATACTTATAATTCTAGCTACTCAGGAGGCTGAGATCTGAAGATCACAGTTTAAAGCCAGCCTAAAAGCACAAAAGTCCATAAGACTTTCATCTCCAATAAACTACTCAGAAAATGCCAGAAGTAGCTCTGTGGCTCAAGTGGTAGAGCACTAATAACCTTGAGCACAAAGAGGCTCAGAGTTCTAGTTCCTTCAGAAACTCAAGTTTTTATTTTTTATTTATTTATTTTTTTTTTTTTTGCCAGTCCTGGGCTTGAGCTCAGGGCCTGAGCACTGTCCTTGGACTTTCTCAAGGCTAGCGCTCTACCACTTGAGCCTCAGCACCACTTCCGGCTTTTTTCTATGTATGTGGTACCGGGGAATCGAACCCAGGTCTTCATGCATGCTAGGCAAGCACTTTAACCACTAGGCCAAACTCCCGGTCCTCAAGTTTTTATTTTTATTTTTACTTTTTTTTTTTTGACATTCCTGGGCTTGAGCTCAGGGCCTGAGCCCTGTCCTTGGACTTTCTCAAGGCTAGAGCTCTACCACTTGAGCCTCAGCACCACTTCTGGCTTTTTTTTTTTTGTATGTATGTGGTACCGAGGAATCGAACCCGGGTCTTCATGCATGCTAGGCAAGCACTTTAACCACTAGGCCAAACTCCCGGCCCCAGAAACTCAAGTTTTTAAAAAAGGTGAACTGGGCACCAGTGGTTTACTCCTATGGTCCTACCTACTCCGGAGGCTGAGATCTGAAGATCATGGTTCAGAGGCCGCCCCTAGAAGGAAAGTCTATGAGAATCTTAATCCCCAGAAAGCCAGAAGTGGTGCTCTGGCTGAAATGGTAGAGTGCTAGCCTTGAACAAAAAAGCTTAAGAACACCACCCGGGCTTATTGTGCCAAGTTTGTGTCATGGGATCCTCAGATGGTATCTGTCTTAGTCCACCTTCTAGTGCTTTAACTAAGACAGGAGGCCAGGGAGTTTGGCATCATGGCACCAGCCTCCGGGCAGGGCGATGCACTGAAGCACAGCATGGTGGGAGGCAGGGCAGCTCGAGCAAGATTTGAAGAGGAGGACGAGAGAAGGCTGAATTGATGACAAAGCCATCACTAACCTACTCTTGGCAAGGTGGTCAGAGCTGAATGGCCCCATCTCTCAATACGGATACTAGGACAATTTAATGTTTCTATGACTGAGGGGACATTTGAGCCTGCACAGTACCCGAGGCCATTCTGTCATTCAATGCCTGCCAGGAAACATTCTCACTGAATGTATCACCGAAAAGACCATAACATTTAAGCCTTTAAAAAAAAAGCAAGATGATTGGGACAGGGGGAAGGGGAGGGAAATGGGGACAAAAACATGAGAAGGGGTATCCATCTGTGAGAAGTAATGCACCTCCTATCTAACAAATGTAACTGTAATGCTTCTATACATTACTCCGACAATAAAAAATAAATAAAAAATAAAAAGCAGCAGCCAGGCACCAGTGGCTCACACCTGTAATCCTAGCTACTCAGATGGGTGAGATCTGAAGACCATGGTTTGGAGTCTTTGAGACTCTCATCCCCAGTGAATTCAAAATCCAGAAGTGGACGAGTGGCTTAAGTGTACTAATCTCAAGAGAGAAAAAAAAAAATCTCAGGGACAGCTCCTCATAGGCCCTGAGTTCAAGGCCCCAGACTGGTACCAAAAAATGAAATAAATCAAAGTAAATAAAAAGAAGCAGGTTTAAGATGAGCCACTGGTGGCTCACAGATGTAAGCCTAGGAACTGAGACCTGAAGATTGTAGTTCTAAACCAGCCCAAGCGGGAAAGTCTATGCAACACATCTCCAGTTAAGGAGCAAAAAATCCAGAAGTGAAGTATGGCTCAAGTAGCTAGAGTGCTAACCTTGAGCCAAAAGGCTAGTAAGGAGGAGCATGAGGTGTCAGGTTCAAGTTCAAGCCCCAGCACTGGCACAAAATAAAAGGGGCAATGGGGAGGGGTGGGGAGAGGGGGGGGACACAGGATCACATGGGCCCAGTGGGACCAGAGCTGTCAGCCAGGAGCAAGCACTCTTCTTGGGCTTTATCTGGTGGGGGAAGGAGGAGGAAGGAGGGCGGGGGCAGGGGGCGGAGCCTCTCTCTGCCTCTGTCCTTTCTGAATCCACGCATTGCTCAGGACTTGGACCAGCTGCATCAGCCTTTGCTATTTTTAGTCTTATTAAATTAAAATGTCAGAACTTCTTGGCCCTCACAGCAGAGTTTCCAGATCAGATCAGGTCAGGATCACCTAGGAAGCTGTCGGAGAAGAGAAGAAGGCAATACCTGAGCTGCACCTTAGCCAAGCACTCTGGATTCCCACCAGGATGGTAGCCCCACAATCTGTCAAAGCACCCAATCTAAGGAAATGGCCTCAAAGGAAAGCTTGCCAACTTTCTTCTTGCCATGACACATTTAAAAAATAAATTAATTAGGGCCTGGAGTTTAGCCTAGTGGTAGAGTGCTTGCCTAGCATGCACAAGGACCCGGGTTCAATTCCTTGGTACCACACGCACAGAAAAAAGCCAGAAGTGGTGCTATGGCTCACGTGGTAGAGCTCTAGCCTTGAGAAAGTCCAAGGACAGTGCTCAAGCCCTGAGTTCATGGCCCAGGACTGGCAAAAAAAAAAAAATAAAAATAAAAAATAAATTAATTAATAAAGGTCAGAGGTGGACACCAGTGGCTCATACCTGTAACCCTAACTGCTCAGGAGGCTGAGATCTGAGGATCATGGTTCAAAGCCAGCCTGGGCAGGAAGATTCATGAGACTCTTTAATTAACCACCAAAAAAAAGCCAGAAATGGAGCTGTGGCTTAAGTGGTAGAGCGCTAGCTTTGAGAGAGGATAGAGGGCAGGGGGAAACTCAAGAGAGTGCAAAGGCCTTGAGTTCAAGTCCCAGAATCAACATGTGTGTGTGCACATCCATGTGTGCACAGGCCTGCATGCACGTGTGCACACATGTGCATACACACACCACACACACCACACACACACACACACACAGAAAGGTCACTTAAGATTGACATACTGAGAAACAGCTCCTGGTCATAGATGTCCAACCTCCAAGGCCAAGCAAAGTAATATCTTGTCATATCTTTTATTCATCATGGAAGGAAGCTTTGCCTAAGACAATTCTACTTAGTGTATTCAAGCTTTTTTTGTTTGGGGTTTTTTTTTGGTCAGTCATGGGGCTTGAACTCTGGACCTGGGCCTGGGCCTGGGCACTGTCCTGAGATCTTCAGCTCAAGGCTACCGCTTACCCCTGGGCCTGGGCATTTTCCCTTAGCTTTTCAGCTCAAGGCTACCACTGGCTAGCGCCTGAGGACCTAGAATTACAGGCGTGAGCCTGGAGTCAGTGGTTTTGAATTCCATTGCAGCGGTTGGGAATCTGCTGCCATCATAGAGGCAGGACCTGGGTCCTCCTTGGAAACCACGAATACATTATGTCACTTCAGTTGCTTCCAAAATGGCGGAAGCTTCAGATTGGTCCTCTTCTAGGTATAATTCTTCCAGTGAGTGAGTAACACTCCATGATGTTAGAAGTGGTATTTTTCCCCTTGAGTAATAAGACCTGCATCTGTAGTATTTTTCTCCCTCACTTCTACTTATTCAAACTGCAGGTACAACTGTTCAGCTCCAGCTCCAAAAATACCCAGGATAGAATAGATGCTATTAAGGTACTTGTCTTCATCTTTCATTGTGCAGGGCCCAGAGAGAAGCATACAATTACTAGCTCATTAACTGGGGTCTTAGAATTTGCAATCAGTTTCCCATAGATATGAGGCCACACGTCACGTGGCTGGATCAAGGAGCTAACTTCTGAGAAAAATAAATGCCAATATCAAGTTGTTTGATTATTTTTTATTTTTTATTTTTTTTTCCAGTACTGGGGCTTGAGCTCAGGGCCTGAGCCCTGTCCTTGGACTTTCTCAAGGCTAGAGCTCTACCACTTGAGCCTCAGCACCGTTTCCAGCTTTTTTTTCTATGTATGTGGTACCAAGGAATCGAACCCAGGTCTTCGTGCATGCTAGGCAAGCACTCTACCACTAGGCCAAACTCCCAGCTGTTTGATTCTTTTGTATCACTTAATTCCTCATAATTGAAGGGAGGAAAATTAGAAATTGGCCTCATTTTATAAATAAGGAAAGTGAGACTCAAAAATGAGTCTGTGTACCTCTCTAGAATTTTTAGGAGGCTTAGATTGAAACCCCAAATGTAAGACTCACAGGAATGTTGCGTTCCTCATACCTAGCTGGCTCCTCTAAGGTAAAGCTGAAGGTACAAACGATTGCTAATTCTGAAAATCATGCTAAGAGATTATTCCCTCCTTGACTGTTTCTCACTGACATTGGCTCTTGGAAATGGAGCATTTTGGAAACAAGTATGTAACACAAAGATAAAGGCTTTTCCCATCCCTGAGCTGATGATAACTCCCCAGTTTTTGGAGAAATTTCTGTCTTTACATATTTCCAAGGGCTGGGAGTTTGGCCTAGTGGTAGAGTGCTTGCCTAGCATGCACAAATACCACGGTTCGATTCCTCAGTACCACATAGAAAAAAGCCAGAAGTGGTGCTGTGAGCTCAAACTCAGGACCCCTTAGGTATGGAAAAAACAAACAAAAATAACCAAAAAACTCACAAATCCTGTAATTGAGTAATACATGTACTGACTAAAAACAATAAATAAAATAAAAATTGGCTTGTTGAACGTCTCCATTCAGTTTCTGTGCAACAGGTTGGAGATCCAAGTTTCCCAAAGCAATCCACTACAAGCTAGATTTAGGCTGTTAATCCAGGGCGAATCACTGTCAGCCATGGTGCAGGTCATCAATAATGTTTGTGAGTCTGTTGGCAACTTTTGATTTCATAAATGTAAGCTAACTATAGACCAGGCTGTCTTGGGAGGAGGGTAAGAGGCCCAGTCCTGGGGCTTGAACTCTGGGCTATCCTTGAGTTTTTGTGCTCAAAGATAGCACTCAACTACTTGAGCCACAGCTCCATTTCCAGCTTTTCGATAATCTCATGGACTTTCCTGCCTTGGGTGGCTTTGAACCATGATTCCTCAGATCTCAACCTCCTGAGCTGCTCAGATTATAGGCATGAGCTACCAGCGCTAGGCCCCAGACTGTATACAGTATTCCCTTCCTTATATACAGTGCTAACATAAGAGTATGTGAGGACAGTTTGAAAGGGCAATCCAGCTCAAAGGCCACCCACAGGTCATATCCTCCCCGGCTTCCTCAGCAGGAGGAGTGGCTTCTGGAGTACAGGGTTCTTGGTTTCCTCACGTCACATGTTGGGAGGCGGGTCCATCCAGTGTGGCCTTGAATAGCCCTTTTGGCTTTGATTAGAAGTGATCCTGGCATCTGTTAGTGCCAAAAGGATCCTGTTAGCATTAGACAACAGGATGTTGAGGGGATGCCTTGTGTCATACTAGGATTGAGAACCAGCCCCAGAGCTGGGAAAAGCAGGAGGAGTGCTGACCTTCTACTCTTCGGGTTGCTGCTGTCACGGAGGCTGGGTGCTTCCAGGCTGTAGGAGGAGACCCTTCCTTCTTACCTCCTCCCCCAGCTCCCTCCTCCCCTCCCTTCCCACCACTCCACTTTGAGCTTTTTTCTGATTCATTGAAGAGGAGAGTCTCATGGACTTTCCTGCTCAGGCTGACTTGGAACTGTAATCCTCATATTTCAGCTTCTTGAGTAGCTAGGATTATAGCCATGAGCCATCTGCACCCAGCCAAGTTCCTTGACACCATCTGAGTGTTCGACAATTCAGATGTTAACACTTTGTAGTTTTTTGCTTATTTGTTTTTTGGTTTTGGTCAGTCATGGGGCTTGAAAGCTGGGCCTGGGCACTACCCGTGAGCTTTTTTGCTCAAGGCTAGTACTCTGTCACTTTGAGCCATAGTGCCACCTTTAATACTTTCTGTACTCCAATCAGATCCCCTAAGTGAAGAGCTCAGCCCCCCAGGGCCGGCCCTCACTACTGGCTTATCACAGACTTACTCCTTAAGTTCCGTCATTTGCTGTAAAGGCTCATAGAAGTCAAGAAATTATTTACATTTACCACTTTATTCTAAAGGATAGAATGCTGAGGTCCTGTGGGTAGAGGAAGGTCCTGAAACTTCCACACCCTTGGTGGGTGCCCTAGTGCTACAATGTGTGCTGATGGCTTGGCACTTTGGCGAAGTGTTCGTGTGGAGGAGTTGAGGCCCAGTGGGAGAGAAGAAGGTCACTGGGTTTGTGCACATGTAGGGGACATTGAGCCCCAGCTCTTTCCTGTCTCTCTTGTCTCTTCCCAGCTGTCATGAAGTGAATAGATCTAGGTTACCGTAGGCCCAAAGCAACAGGGCCAAGTCCTGTGGACTAAACCTCTGAAACATGAGCCTTTTCCTGTTTAGGAGTGGTTTATTGTGTGCATTTTGTCACAGCAATGGGAAGCTAACTTACCACTTTCCCCATCAAATTGCTAATCTCATCATTCAGTAGCTGTAATCCTAGCTATGCGGGATGTTGAAGTCTATAGATTGAGGTTCAAAGCCAAGTCTGGGCAGAAAACTTCATGAGACTCTTATCTCCAATTAACCACCAGAAAACTAGAAATGACCCTGTGGCTTAGAGTGGTAGAACACTATCCTTAAGCATGAAGAACTTAGAGACAACACCTAGCCCTTGAGTTCAAGCCCCACATCTGAAAAAACAAAACACAAAGTCTTTGTAGAGCTCTGTCTTCCAGCATTCCTTTGGTCAGTGGGGGGCACTGAAAATTCCTGGTTGCTCTGATGACCAGCCCCAGGCTCCCTGTCCACAGGGGTTCCTCCTAATCACCTCATTAGCATAAACTCAGATGTGAAGGAAGGTGACTCAGTCCAAGGAACTAGAAACAAAGATCCAAACATTGTTTTGTGTGTGTGTGCTGGTCCTGGGGCTTGAACTCAGGGCCTCCATGCTGTTTCTGAGTGTCTTTGTGTTCAAGGCTAACACTGTTCTACTTGAGCTACAGCTCCACTTACGGCCTTTTCTGAATAGTTTCTTATTGGAGATGAGAGCCTCATGGACTCTCCTGCCTGGACTGGCTTCACACTGCAATCCTCAGACCTCAGCCTCCTAAGTAGCTCGGAGTGCAGGCATGAGCCTCCAGCATCCAATTCTTTTTCTTTGTTTTTATACATATTAGTCTCACCTTAGGAGCTAAACTCCTTTAATAGAATGTCTTTGCAAGGGAACAGCACAAATCTCTGAGTCTGGGGTACATTCTTGTGCCGAGAGCAAAGGCTTGGAAAATATCACTTTAGTTATTAACTGATAGAAAGTAAGAATTCATGTGTCTGGCCTAGGATTTGCAAGTATGTGTTTGGTTTCGTTTAATATGTTTTGTGATTTTTTTTATGTAAAATCTTACTTTTTTGCGGGGGTCGGGAGTGGGGCGTGTTCAGGCACCCTTGGCACGAAAAGGTCTGTCATTCTAGCTACTCAAGAGGCTGAAATCTGGAGGATCATGGTTTAAAACTAGCCCAGGCAGAAATTCTGCAAGACTCCATCTCCAAAATAATTAGCAAAGAGTCTTCAGAAAGTTCTAGAAAGTAGGGAAAACCATGTGATACTTGCCTTGTTCATTCTCCTTACTTAGAAAGGGCATGGCAGTTACCTAGTACAGCAATTTCTGCTTAGTCTTTTTTTATTTAACATTTAAAAAAAAAACTGCTCATTTCAATTAACAGAGCAAGCTCCTGATGGTGATTGTCCTTTGTGGTTCCAACTGCAAGAGTAATTAATCCTGCAGACTTTGTGAGAGTCAGCTAATACTGAGCTGCAAGCTCCACTCCAGCGGGACCTCAAGCTGCTGTGGGCTTCTCTTTCAGCCCTCCAGGTGTTAGCTGGCATGTCACCCATGCAGGGAGTTTCATGTGGGCTACTTTAATGAAGATGCCCTTGGCATCACCTTCCTCTGCCTTGTCGGCCCTCAGAAGAGAAAGCCTTAGAAAGATGTCCCGGGTCAGGTGTCAGTGGCTCATGCCTGTAATTCTAGCTACACAAAAGGCTGTGATCTGAGTTTCAGGGTTCAGAGCCAACCTGGGCAAGAAAAAAAGAATCACATGAGAGACCCTTAACTCCAATAAAGTAGCAAACAAACTAGAAGTTCCAGTGATAGGATACTAGCCTCAGGCAAAACAGTTCAGGGACTGCAGCACCCAGGGCCCAAGTTCCAGCCTCAGGACTGGCGCACGTACACACACACACACACACACACACACACATACACACACACACACACACACACACACACACACACACACACAGTGTCCCAGCCAAGCCCACCCTGGAGAAACAACCTTAGCACTGGAGATTCTACCCCACCTCCAGCAGATGGCATTCCCAGCAGGGCTGTAGCAGCCACTTGCCCAGCACAGGACGTACCAGTACCTGCAGGGCCCAGAGACACTAAGGACCAACTGAGATATACCCCCAGCTCCCCAGCCAGATCACTGCTAGTTCAGCAAGAGCTTTGCGTTTCAGTGGGTCCACTAAAAAATCCTGTGGTGGTCTGGGTTCCAGGGAGTGAGTGAGGAATGGAAGAGTGACCAGGACTTAAGAAGACTTGAAAGAGCTGGGTGCTGGTGGCTCATGCCTATAATTCTAGCTACTCAGGAGGCTGAGGTCAGAAGATTATGGTTTAAGGCCAAGGCCTAGGCAGAAAAATCCTTGAGACACTTGCTTTTTTTTTTTTTTTCTGTCAGTCATGAGTCTTGAACTCCAAGCATGGGTGTTGTCCCTGAGCTCTTTAATTCAAGGCTGGTGCTCTGTCACTTAAACCCACAGCTCTATTTCTGGCTTTTTGCTGATCAGTTAGAGCTAAGAGTCTCATGGACTTTCTCTCTGTAACCCAAACTTGCCCAAGCTGGCCTCAGCCTTGCCATCCTCCTGCCTCCGCCTCCCAAGTGCTAAGATGACAGGACTGCCTGGTGGACTCCTGGGTTGGGTGGTGAATGCGCAGTGAGCTCACTGTCCGGGGAAGGGCCATGCTTGGATGGTTTCTGAGGCCCTAGGGGAAGTGCCTTGGTGATCAGCCCATGGAAAGGACAGTGTGCCTTCCTCTCTGCTTTTGTCTCGCCCGGAACAGGGTGTTCCTACCTCGGAATACGCAAGGAACCTAAGAGAGAAAAGGAAGTAAATTGGTTCTGGTGACTCACAGCCGCCCATATCACTGACCACACAGTGTCCAACACCCAGCCACGTGTTCCACTAAGGAGCCATCTTTTCTTAGAATTCCTTTATCCATAAATCCTATGCTTATGCACAGTCATCAATGATGAAAACCCCACCCGCATTTCACACACCCCAAGAAAACTTCCTGATGATACTGGGTGGGTGTGTTTGAGCTTATTTTCCATGTTTTGTCTGTATGTTCTACCCCACTATTACCAAAGCAAAAGTGGGTTGCTGGTGGCTCACACCTGCAACCCTAGCTACTCAGGAGGCTCAGATATAAGGATTTCTGATCAACCTGGACAGGAAAGTCAGTGAGGCTCTTTATCTCCAATTAACTAGCAAAAATCTGGAAATGGAGGTGTTGCATAAGTGATAGGATGCTAGCCTTAGTGAGGAAGCTAAGCAAGAGTGTGAGGCCCTGAGTTCAAGCCCCAGAGCTGGCATAAGTAAGTAAATAAATAAAATGACAAAACCTTCTGGACTGAGGCTGTAGCTCAGTCACTAAAAGTTTTGCTTAGCATGCATGAGGCCCTGGGCTTAAATAAGTATTGAAAGTGAAAGTTTACAATGGCTTTTTCAAACAAGAGTACAGGTAATATAATGAAGTTTGAGTCGGGACCAAATTGCTCTGCAAGCTGTGCAAATACAATTCAGAAATAAAATCTATAAAAGCCAAACCCAAAGGAACATCAATGGCTCATGTGTGTAATCCTAGCTACTCAGAAGGGTTAGATCTAAGGATCACGGTTTGAAGCCAGCCAGGACAGAAAAGTCCCCATAAAACTCTCATCTCCAGTTAACCACCAGAAAACCAGAAGTAGAGCTGTGGCTCAAAGGGCTAACCTTGAATGAAAAAGCACAGAGGCAGCACCCAGGCCCTGAGTTCAGACCCCATGAGCAACAACAACCAAAAAAGAAAGATCAAGCCACGTGTGAATAGAGCAATTTAGATACTTATGCCCAGAGACACATGTGTGAAAACAGTGACAAGAAAGGATTGTAAGAAGAAAGGGAATTGGGAAGTAGAGGGAGAGGGATTTAGGAGGAAGTAAGAGTGCTTGGGATGAGGCTGGGAGTTTGGCCTAGTGGTTGAGTGCTTGCCTAGCATGCATGAAGACCCGAATTCTCTTCCTCAGTACCACATACGTAGAAAAAAGCCAGAAGTGGTGCTGTGGCTCAAGTGGTAGAGCTCTAGCCTTGAGAAAACCCAAGGACAGTGGTCATGCCCTGAGCCCAAGCCCAGGACTGGCAAAAATAAATAAAAAGTACATGGGATGAGAAAAATTCTCACTGGTCAGATCAGCTCTGAAAACACCTGCTGGATTGGTGTCCCCTCGACTACCCATCCCCACTTTTTTTTTTCTTATTTTGATGTCATCTCCATTCAAATGTGTTCTGGAGTCTGAAGAAAAGCTTCCTTTGGTAAACCTTTCTCTCCTACCTCCCTACAGCACTTTGAAAGTGAATCTCTAAGTATAGGCCAAGATTAGACACTAGTCTTGCAAGGAAGGAAAGAAGGAAAGAAAGAAGGAAGGAAGAAAGGAAGGAAGGAAGGAAGGAAGAGAGAGAGATACAGTGTTACCATAAAAAGCCCAGTTGTTAATTGCTTTTCTGGCATCCAGCTACATAAAGCCAACACCCTTTTGCGGCTTAATATTAGAGTAGAGGTTGTGGAAAGAGCAGTGGGCTAAAATCGGGAGAGGCTGCCAGTCACCAAATACCTGTGATCTGGAGGCAAAATGTTCCATGTCGCCTAGGCTTCTGCTCCTTATCTACAAAATTGAGGGCATGAAACCGAAGTATCACTTTCAGCTTAGAAATGCTATTCTGAGTCTTGAAATCACAATCTACGTCCCATTACTGTCTAGCTCTTTCCCTCAACTTTATTTCACACTTGCATAGTACAATTGTATAATTTTGCGATACCATCAAGAGCCACAGTTGAGCCCAGGCACACATGGCTTCCACAGATAATCCTGGCTACTCACGAGAGAGCTACTGAAGGTTGCTGTGCAAGGCCATCCTGGACACAAGAGACTTCATTTCCAGAGTGACCAGTAAAAAGTCAGGTTGGAGGTATGGCTCAGATGGTAGAACATCAGCCAAGTAACTGAGAGGCCCTGAGTTCAACCTACGGCAGCAGCACTGAAAAAAAAATTAAAAGAACCATAAATGGACTTAAGCATCACCAGTCGTTTTTCCTTTTCTTTTTTTCTTTTCTGTAGAAGCAATATTTTTCTAGTCTTAATCGTGAATTAAAGTTTGTCTTGAGGCACTGCAGGGTCTTTTTCGAGGGCGGGGAGGGACCTGGGGGAGTACTGCGGCTTAAACTCAGGGCCTGAGTGCTCTCTCAACGTTGGAGGTCTACCACTGTGAGCCACAGCTCCACTTCTGACTTTTTGCTGATTAACTGGCAACCGGAGTCTCACAGACTTTCCTCCCCAGGCTAGATTTGAACCTTGATCCTCTGATCTCAGCCTTCTGAGTAGCTAGCATTACAGGCATGAGTCACTGACACCTGACTTGTTTTCTTCTGAAGAAGGTAAAATGGGTGACATTGTACACTCAGGGGTTGTGGGGTGTCCTCACACCCTAATAACCACCAATCTACTCCCTGCCTCTTCTGGACATTTCACACAGAGGGCGAAAGTTTTAATGCATTGATTTTGTTTATGATACTTTTTTTTTCTAGGATCCTAAACACTTCAAATCAGAGAAGACAGGACGAGGCCAGCTAAGGGAAGGCTGGCGAGACAATCATCAACCCATCATGTGTTCTTACAAGCTGGTGACCGTGAAATTTGAGGTGTGGGGGCTTCAGACTCGAGTGGAACAATTTGTACATAAGGTAAGTGGATCCAAGAGCTGCTGCTGGGCTACGGGCAAGGTCACCTCTCTGATGGTCAAGTTCAAGTACTGTGCTATACAGCCAATGTCCATGTGTGGAACCCACACCAGGTAGGAAACGCATTTACATGTAGAGTTAAACTTTTCCCATGAAACTAGCTATAGACATGGTACACTGTAGCTCTCTTTCTGTCACTTCCACGTTGATCAGGCTAGTGTCATTTGGGAAGTGATGCTTTCAAAATGTACTTCTCACTTTGGCCTCAGGCAAAGGCTAGACAGTTTCTCTGTGCACACTCCTGGCCAGGAAGTGACACAGATTTTCACTCAGCAGATCTTGCAAACTTAAGCTAGAACAAGAACTCCTAGAAGTCCTCTGAGATACACAGCTCAGCATTTCTGCTCACTTAATAACTCAGTTACTGAAGAATTATTAAGAGCCCCAAAACACAGATTTCAACTGCATACTCACTCTGCAAAACAGATTCATGTTGTAGCAGAAACCTATGTGGTGATGACTTAAGTTTTCTGAGGATTTCTAAATTGACTTCTCCATGTGACTTGAAAATAGTAGGAAATGCGATATAGAGTATGACCTTTTATAGCTTCTGTCATGTTCATAAAAATAAATAGCCCCACCGGTTGTGGTGAGATCTGAGGATCAAGGTTCAAAGCCAGGCCGGTACAAAAGGATCTGAGACTTTTATCTCCAGTTAACCTCTAGAAAATGGGAATTGGGGCTTGGTTCAAGGGTAGGGCAGTAGCCTTGAACTGAAGAGCACAGGGACAATGCCCAGGCCGAGTTCAAGCCCCATGACCCACAAAATAAATAATAAATAAATAACTCCAGGCTGGAAATATGACTTACTGGTAGAGTGCTTGCCTAGCATGCATAATGCCCTGGGTTCCATTCCTCAACACCACAAAAACAGAAAAAGCCAGACATGGCGTTGTGGCTCAAGGGGTAGATTGCTGTCCTTGAGCAAAAAGAGCTCAGGGCCAGTGCCCAAGCTCTGAGTTCAAGCCCCAGGACTCTTAAAATAAAATAAATAGTCCCTTGATGAGCACTGATGGCTCATGCTTATAAGCCTAGTTATTCAGGAAGCAAGCAGAGATCTGAGGATCATGGTTCAAAGCCAGCCCAGGCCGTCTCAGCCTTGTGAAACTCAACTCCAGTTAACTAGCAAAAGGCTGGAAATGGCACTGTGGCCTACTAGCCTTGAGTTCAAGCCTAACGACTGGCATGCACAGATAGATCGATCGATAGATAGATAGATTGATTCCTTTTCCTAGATCTCAGACTTCTGAATAGCTAGAATTACAGGCAGAAGCCACCAACTCCTGGCTTGATTGTATAGTTTTGAGTTGGTTTTGTTTTTGTTTTTAAACTACCAGTGAGAATGATGCTGCATCACAGGCATTCCTTTGCCCATTTCCAAATGAATTGAAGTGTTACTGTCACCCCCAAACACACCTGCTCTGGCACATGAGTTGCTAATGAGAATCTGAGGTTAGCATTTGCATGAGTTTAAGTGCCAAGGATTCCTTTCTCTGAACACCTTTGGTTTTTATGTTGGTGGTGGTGGTGGGGTTTCTTTTTCTGTTTTGTTTTGTAAAGAAATCTATTCACAGAGAAGGGGGAGAGAAAATGTTGGAAAGCGAGCCATTAATACATTATTGGAGTTCTTGTTTCCAGTGACAGCTGTGTTGTGTTTAATGTAATAGAGTAGATTTACCACCACTGGGCTTTGAAGTGCTTCTTTCAGATTTCCATGAATTTGCTCAGCTCTCAAATGTACATGGCTGCCTGCTCCTTTGTCTATTGATCTGAGGTTCCTACTTCCAAATCTTAAACCCCTCTGTACATATTCAGAGACATAGAGGAATAAACACTTCATTAGATATGCTTCTCGTGTTTCTGTACACTCACTGAATTAAAAATCCTCCATTTACTAGCCACGTACCAGTAGCTCATGCCTATAATCCTATCCACTCAGGAAGCTGAAATCTGAGGATCACGGTTGAAAGCCA
The DNA here is from genome assembly GCF_031878675.1 of Megascapheus bottae. NCBI lineage: Eukaryota > Metazoa > Chordata > Mammalia > Rodentia > Geomyidae > Megascapheus > Megascapheus bottae. The sequence goes on from NC_143525.1 coordinate 15,273,961, forward strand.
ACCCAGGCAAGAAAGTCTGTGAGACTCTATCTCCAGTTAATCACCAGAAAACTAGAAGTGATGCTGGTACTCAAAGTGTAGAGTGCTAGAAGCTCAGGGATAGCACTCAAGCCCTGACTTTAAGCCTTATAATCAACAATAACAACAAAAAGCTAGCCCAGGAAGCAAAGTCTGTGAGACTCTTAGCTCCCAATGGAGCTGTAGCTCAAGTGGTAAAGCTAAGCAAAAGCATAAGGTCTTGAGTTCAAGCTCCAATACACACACACACACACACACACACACACACACACACACACACACACTCATTCTTACATGTATTGAAACACTCAAACCTTCTATGATTTGACAATCACTGGCAGGAAGAAAGGAATTCTGCATGTAGCCTGTGAGATGTTGCAGCTACCTGTTTGGGGCTTATTTCAAGGAAGGGCCTGTGTCAGCTGATTTCGGGGAAAAGCCATGTTTACTGTAAGACCTAAGATGGTGGAATGGCTCCTAAGATGGAGGAGGTTATGCTAACAGTACATAAGCCCAGTGGAACTCAAATGAAACAAAGCAGTTAATATCTGTCAATCATATAAGTGTTGTGTAAAGGGGCTGGGGTGAACAAGCATAATATAATATATTTTAACACATAGTTTCATCACACAGAGATACTGAAATTAAAGAATCCATAGTGGTCAAGATTCTCAGAATTGTGAACCGCCTATTTTTCCAGAGTTTTAATGGAACATGGGTTTGTTTGTTCTATGGTGCCTGTCCTGGGGCTTGAAACCTGGGCTCTGTCCTTCAGCTTTTTTTCCCCCCTCAAGGCTAGCTCGCTACCTCTTCAGCCACAGTTTCACGTCCAGCTTTTTGGGAGATAAGAATCTCATGGACTTTCTTGCTCAAGCAAGAAAGTGATCCTCAGATCTCAGCCTCCAGAGTAGCTAGAATTACAGGCATGAGCCATCGGTGCTGGTATCGTGGTAGCATTCCAACCTCGTCTTTCTCCTTTCTAGGTTGTCCGAGACATTCTGCTGATTGGGCACAGGCAGGCTTTCGCATGGGTTGATGAGTGGTATGGTAAGTCATCTTGCCTGAAGTAACTGGGAGAACCATTTCCTAATATGTTGGCTTGGGATTTCAGTTTATCTGGCTTCAACTGCTACCTGGAAGGCCAAACACAAAGGCAGGCCACTGCTTCCTGTCTTGGAAATGGCCCTGTCCACTGAACATAATAGAGATGCAATTATAGAAGCTGAGTCTAAAATAGCCTCAGAGCTACTGACAAAGTAGGCCTCAGTATGTTTGATGCTGGTATATAGTTGATATGCAAGGCCCTCTCTTTCTCTGTTGGATGCATTTCAAACCCATCCTAATTTATCCCCAAACTCCAATTCAGGATCAAAGCTGTCTCATGTCAAGAAAAACAGTCCTTTGAGGCAGAGAGCACTTGAAACAATCCTTCACCAAATACCTACAGGTTCTATAAAAAAAATTCAAGGGCACACAGAGGTGCAGGTGTCCTACTAAGCCTAATGGATGCCATTGCTCTGACTTGTTGGTTATGAAACTGGAAGAGGTAAGGAAGTTCTGCGCTTTGTCACTCTGTGAAAATGAGGTTTGCTTCATCCTGTGACGGATGGCTCGCCCTCCCCAGATGCTCAGCGCTGTGGATTTGTGCAAGAGCCTTTTGCATTCCCAGAAGCCATCATCAAATGACTTGTGTCCTTGGCTATAAATAGAAAGGAACACACCCAATGGGTGACTTAGCTTCAATCTGATTTTCAGATCATTTATCTAATGAAATGCCTTCCTCTTTGACCCTTCCCCAAGTCCCATCCCATTTGATCTAAGTGTAACCTAAATTATATTTTGGTCCTTTTTCCATCATCATTTCACCTATCCCTCCCATTTCTTAGCAGAAGGTACCGAATTTAAAGTAACAGGATACATGGGGTCCGAATGGACCAAAACAGCAATGATTATAAATGTTTCTACCTGCTTTTGAGCCACATTTGAACAGATGTAATTCTGTACGCTACGGACTCGTTTTGTGTTGAATTTTCCCAGAACTGTCCCTTCTAAAGGGTACATGGATCTTCCTAGGTTGGTCCAAACACACCCTTAGGATGCTCCCCTGTCCTAAAGCAAGTTGGCATATCGCACGTTGTCATGAAAGTATCTGAAGAACCATCTATCTGTCTTGTCATTGATGAGGCAAGTGAACAAACAACTTCCTGTGATTACTTGCCCTAATCCCCAAACAAATCTTTTTTTGGTGGTTTCCCCACCTAGGGGACTTCTCTTAGATTCTCAAAAGGAGCATAACCAACCCCGTACCCCCACCCCCCAAAAGGTTCTGACCTCTGCTAATTTGGTCTTCTCAGAGCTCATGGCTCATACTGTGCTGCCAAGAGCAAGAGCAAAAAGGGATTTGAAGAATAACAGGCTTGAACTGATCAGAAGTTTGGCAAGAGGAAAGGCAGCTGGAGGGCCAGAAATCTGTCACTGTAAAGACCAAGCGAGGGCTAGAAAAGGTGGCTTACTGGTAGAGTGCTTGGTTAGCATGCATGAAGCCCTGGGTTTCATCCCTCAGTATCATATAACCAGAAAAAGCTAGAAATGATGCCACGGCTCAAGTGGTAAAGTGCTAGTCTTGAGCACAGAGAGGCTTAGAGATAGTACCCTGACTCTGAATTCAAGCCCCCAGGACTGGCAAAAAAAAAAAAAAATTAAAATAGGTATCTCCTACTGCCAGAATGCCATTGAGGACTTTCTAGAAAAAGGAAGGCGTAAAGAACAAAATATTAATATAGGAATGTTTTTAAATTGTAGGTAAGTCTCTAGCATGTAAATGACCTGTACAGAAAATGGTATGGGGGGTTCTTTGTAAGCCAAGGGCAAGGAGGAACTTAAGAGTAATTCAGAGAGAGGGGAACAACAGAGAAGAAGGAGAGGGACCACTAGGCAAGCACAAGGCCCCAAGTTCAGACCAAATTCTCAGACTATTACCAGAACCCAAAGCTAAAATAATAATTGAAAGGACAGTCAAGTTCTCCAGTCTGGAAATCTTGACAAACACCTATTTACCTAGAATAGATGAGGGAAAGGCAGTTAACAACTCAAGAAATCTGTTGATCAACAAATCCTTTCTGTGTTCGAGTGGAAGATGGAGGGGAAGAATGTGGGCTTTCATGGATGCAGATCCTCAGAGCCCCTTAAGTCCCCAGAGTGGGTCCCCACCTTTTAGATCCACAGTCAAAGCCCCAGGTAAAACAAGCCACCTTTTAACTCACTGATGGTCTGATCTGAGAAGCACACACCAATTTCATGTGAACTACTGCCAGCCACCCAGCTGAGGTATTAGTGGAAACCACAGTGGCTCCTTCATTGCCTGCTGCAGATGCTCAGGAAATGCAATGAATGGAAACAGTCCTGTCCATTGTGACTCCTGAGCCTCTTATTCAAGGTCATGCTGGAGACTGCAGGCCTTCCAGGAAAAGGAGTGGCTGTTACCCAGGCTAAGTGCATACCCAGAGAACCTTTCAATTCAGGGACCTGGTGTTGCTTCTTTTTCTTTGGCTTGTACAGGCTCAGTGAGGTTCACATTAATACACAGGGACAAGGTGTAAAGTAAAGAAGCCTTTGTCAGGGTTGGAAGTGTGACTCCATTGATAGAATACCAGCCACTGAGTGAAAGCATCTGGTATCAAATTTGAATCCCAGTCTTGGGCCTAAATAATAACAATAGCAATACTACTACTACTACTACTACTAATACTAATAATAATAATAATGAAGCCTTTGGCAGCCTGGAATTGGCAACTCCTACCTATAGACCCAGATTATAGACCTGAAAATGGTGGTTCAAAGCCAGCTCCAGAAAGAAAAATCCATAAGACTCTTATCTGCAATTCACGAGCAAAAAGCTAGAACTGGAAATGTGGCTCAAATAAGAGCCTCAGCCAAATAAGAGCATAAGGCCCTGAGTTCAAGTCCTAGTAATATCCCTTGGCTACCACTTAGAACAAGGATTCTGACTGAGGTCTCCCCCCTCCCCCCCCCCGCAAATCTATAGCATCAACATCTTGTGGGGATTTATTAGAACTATATTCTCAAGCCTCCATCCCAAACCCAATAACTCAGAAACTTTGGAGGATTTAGGCCTAGTCATCTGGTCTACCCAAGGGTAACATGATGCCCTAGAGGTGATTCAGAACTATAGGCTTATGGAATAGGTTATAAAGCACAATTGAATCTAAGGACAGTTTAAATAATTCAATCCAAAAGGGTTAGACTAGAGGATCATAGTTTCCTTCAGGGGAAACTGCTAAACTTGGATCCCTTATGAGAAAATACTCCCCTTTAAATAGATGAACTAGAACACAGTGCCCCTACTGGGAAGTGTACTTGGAGTTGAATTTTGGCTCCATTCACGTCAGCTCTGTGTTGGTTCAGTGCACCCACTGGACACCGGTCAGGACCACACATGACAGCCCTGGCTTCTCCTCTTTAATTAGACTCACCACCTCTGGTGTGTCATTATGAGTCAAGAAAAGAGATGCTGGAGAGGGATGGGATCCTTTCCTATCCAAAGATTCATTTTTGTATCTCTTCTGAGCTCCAGCATTTGCCTATCACGAAAATCTTTCCCTAAGCAGATTTGATTCTGTTCATGTTCATTGTAAAGTAGAGCCATTTCCGTGTGGAGGAGTTGAGTTGGTTTTTCAAAGCCCTGATTGGTCTTTATCCATGAGCCTTGGGTCTTTGTGCATGACTAGAACACTAATCAGAGAAGCCGTAACAAGAGGAGTGGTGGATAAAAATAGCCAGCCCAGCTTTATAAAGCATGATTTTGCTTCTCAAATCTGACAGTATTTTCTGAGAGGCACACTGAGGGAGCCAGAGGGAGCCTGTGACCCCAGGGGGACCTCACCAATGTCTTTGAAAATGTGACGCTTCCCAAAAAAGTCTGAGGGAAGGTGACTTCTAGCTGGCATAGATGACACTGTGCCTTGAAAGTGACTTAGAAATCAGCTGGCATCCCTAGGGCCAGCCTGCCAATGAATGAAGCCAGCTCAAGTGGAGCAAGAGGCCTGCTGAGGAGCTAGTGTTAGCTGGTAGAGATCGCCATGCCAGCATTGCCTGGTGACCTGGGTTTCTTGAAATGTGAACTTGAGTGTCTGGTGTGTGTGTGTGTGTGTGTGTGTGTGTGTGTGTGTGTGTGTGTGTGTGTTCATTTTCTAGGAAGAGAATTCATAACTTTCTCTGTGAACCCTTCTCCTACCTTTGCTCCAAACCCAATTTACAATATGCAAGAGCCAAGTGCAAGACAGTGGTTTATGCTAGTAAAGCTAGCTACTCAGAAGGCTGAGATCTAAAGATCAAAGTTCAAAGCCAATCCAGGCAGGCAAGTCTATGAGACTTTTATCTCCAGTTAACCAGGAGAAAGCAGGTAGTGGAAGTGTGGCCCAAGCTGGCCTTGAATGAAAAAGCTAAGTGAGAGTGAGAATCTCTGGGTTCAAGACCTGAGTTTGGCAAAGAAAGAAAAGGAAGTGAGGGGGGCGGGGAGGAAGAGAGAGGAAGAGGGAGGAAGGGAGGGAGGGAGGGAGGGAAGAAAGAAGGAAGGAAGGAAGGAAGGAAAGAAGGAAGGAAGGAAGGAAGGAAAGAAGGAAGGAAGGAAGGAAGGAAGGAAGGAAGGAAGGAAAGAAGGAAGGACCTAAGCTTTTTGTATTGAATTATAATCATTTTGACGAGTTCATAAGTGACTGTTGCCAAAGGAGAGAGGCACCATTTTGCTGCAGCTGGAATATCCAACCTAACTTCATCCCTGACTCAAATCCTTGCTCTAGACTTTCATTTATTTTGACTCCAACTTCGACAGAAATGACCTCTATTTTGGCTTTGGAGCCTGAAAGTGAGAAGATGGCATTTGTAGGAGAAAGTGAAGCACCCCCAGATAATTATTGCAGAGCAGCCACCATGTTGAGTCCTCTTCACTCACATTTCCTGTGCATGAGCAAAACATGCCCACTTCCCCATTTCCCTTACTTTATCCTGTTTTACTGTAATAAATCCTTGCTAAACTTAAAAAGAGGAGCAGGAAAAAAAAGGGGAAGAAGAGGAAGTAGTAAAGTACAGGGTGTCATTGGACAGGGCATTGAATGTTGCATATGGAATTTTCCTCTCCTAAATCTTAACGTCCATGACGGTGTGATACAGTGCAGGGAACAGTTGATGCTTGCATATTATTCATTCCCCTGCATTTATAGTAAGTAGCTCGGTACCTGTAAATGACTTGTATCCAAAAGGCCTTCTAAATATTGGCCTTACCTTCTCTAACTATGAATTTAACTCTCCATCCTTTAAATCAGAATAATTGGCAGCTGGGCACAGATGGTTCATGTATATAAGCCAAACCACTCAAAAGGTTTACATCCAAAGGATCATATTTTGAAACCAGCCAAGGCAGAAAAGTCTATGAGACTCCATCTTCAAAACAGGTAAAAGCTGGGCATGACTGAAGTGATAGAATGCAAGCCCAGCAAGCACAAGGCTCTAAGTTCAAACACCAGTACCAGGAAAAATAATAATTGCCAATGGTAGAGTGCCTGCCTAGCAAGCTCAGACTCTGAGTTCAGTCTCCAGTGGCTACAAAGTAGACAGACAGACAGATAAACACGCAGATGAAATGATTGAGAGTTGCCACCATAAAAAGTTAAACAAATAGGAGAAAATGTTTGCAATATACATAGCTGAAAGAGGATTTATATTTACCATATATATATGTGTGTATATTTATATTTATCATATATATGTGTGTGTATATATACAGATATATATGGAGAGAGAGAGAGAGAGAGAGAGAGAGAGAGAGAGAGAGAGAGAGAGAGAGAGAGAGAGAGAGAAAGTCATGTTGGGTATTGGTGGCTCATGCCTGTAATCCTAGCTGCTCATGAGGCTGAGATCTGAGGATCATGGTTCAAAGGCACTAAAATCCATGAGACTCTTATCTCCAATTAACTACCAGAAAACCAGAAATAGTGCTGTGGCTCAAGTGGTAGAACATTAGCCTTGACCTGAATAGCTCAGGGACAATGCCCAGGCCCAGAGTTCAAGCCCAATGAGTGACAAAAAAAAAGCTCAGAAACAATGTGCAAATGTGCAGACCCTGAGTTCAAGCCCTGTGACAAAAAAAATGTCAGATAAATTGGAAATTCAGTACCAAAATATAATAAAAAAGAAAGAATATGAATAGCAAATCATAGAACAAATGAAAATGGCCAATAAACTCATTACCACTCACAGAGAAAACAGCAGGAAGCTATTACATTTGCCTGTCTGATAGCAAGAATCTGTGGTTAGTAATACCTATCATGGGGTATAAGATGATAAAGTACAAAGTATGCCATAAAAATGCTGAGAGTCAGATAACCTGTCATCCATGATTCTACTTCTGGAAATTTATTCTCATGGAATGACGCAGCCTGGTGCCAGTGGCTTGTGCCTGTAATCCTAGCTATTCAAAAGGCTGATGTCTAAGAATTGCAGTTTGAAGCCAGCCCTGGGAAGGAAAATCTATGAGACTTGTATCTCCAAGCAAGCTGGGCACAGTGACTGACCCCTGAAATCCTAGCTACTCAGGAGGCTGAGATCTGAGGATTGAGGTTCAAAGCCAGCCGGAGCACTAATGTCTGTGAGTCTCTTATCTCTAATTAACCACTAGAAAACCAGAAGTAGCACTGTGGCTCAAGAGCTAGGGCAGTAGCCTTGAGCTGAAGAGCTCAGGGACAGCACCCAGGCCCAGAGTTCAAGCCCCCTGGCCAACAATAATAACAATAAAAACAGCCAGCAGTGGAGCTGTGGTTCAAGTGGTAGAACATTCATGTTCAGGCCCTGAATTCAAGCCCCAGGACCTGCACACACACACACACACACACACACACACACACACACACACACATGCTTATGAATATATGAATAAGAAAGGAAGGGATGGAGGGAGGGAGGAAGGAAGAAAGAAGGAAGGAAGGAAGGAAGGAAGGAAGGAAGGAAGGAAGGAAGGAAGGAAGGAAGGAAGAAAAAAAGGAAGGAGAGGAAGACAAGGAGGAAGAGAAGAAGAAAGGGAAGGCAAAAGAAGGTAAAAGAAAAAGTAAATCCAAAGTACTTGCAAATAAAGTATAGTAATTATAGTATGATTCCATATATATCCAAGTGATCAATATGTGTGTTAATATGCATGTGACTTCCATAAATATGTGTGTCTCAGTTTCATACCAGTGTTATCTTTAGGAGAGAAGCAATAGGACTGGTGGAAGAAGTCAATAGTATTTGATTACTTTTATGGAACATAGTTCATAGATTATTTGAGTGACTGAATTAGTAAATAGTAGTTAGAAAGTCTATTTTTTAAAAAGATGATTAGAGCAGTGTAGAACTCATGTAGTTGAAGCATGTTTTGCTCTTTAGTTAATAGTGTGGGAAATTTTTAAAGTCTCATTTCATAGATTCCCTGGGATCAAGGTGTTTTTGCTAAGTCTAGGCTGGTGGAAAATGCAGGGGTTCTAATCTCAGCTCAGTCACCTGCAGAGGAGAGGGTTCCACTCAGGGCCTTTGAAGTGATCTTCATATCCTGGGGTACAAAATCAGGATCTGCTCACTCTCACTGGAAGGAGAACAAGAAAAAGAAGGAAAGAAATGTTCTCTTAAGAGAACAAGGAGCAGGCACCAGTGGCTCATACCTGTAATCCTAGCCACTTAGAGACTGAGATCTAAGGATCATGGGTCTATGCCAACCAGAAAAGGAATGTCTCTAAGATTCTTATTTCTAATTAACTTCCCCATCCCCACCCCCACCCCCAATAAAAAGCTGGGCACCGTGGCTCACGCCTGTAATCTTAACTACTCAGAAGACTGAGACCTGAGGATTGTGAGGTTTAAAGCCAACCATGAGACTCCTATCACCAATTAACCATCAGAAAACCAGAAATGGTGCTATATGGCTCAAATGGTAGAGCATTAGCCTTGAGCTGAAGAGCTCAGGGACAATGCCCAGGCCCAGAGTTCAAGCCCAATGACGGACCAAAAAAAAAAAAAAAGAAAAAAAAGGCCAGGAATGGAATTTTGTGGCTCAAGTGGTAAAATACTAATATTGAATGAGCAAAATCATTAAGAGGTAGTGCCCAGACCCTTAGTTTATGCCCCAGGACTGGCACAAAAAAGGGGGGTGAGGAGTGTTGCCTAGTGGTAGAGTGCTTGCCTAGCATGCACAAAGCCCTGGGTTTGATTCCTCAGTACCACATACACTATAAAGCTACAAGCGGTGCTGTGGCTCAAGTGGTAGAGCACTAGCCTTGAGAAAGCTCATTGATAGTGCCTTGGCTCTGCATTCAAGCCCCAGGACTGGCAAAAAAAGAAAAAGAAAAAGAAATTGATGCATCTAAACATTGGTTTGCTGCAAGCAAACAAGGCTGGACCTGAATTACTGGAAGTCACTGTGATCCTTGAAAATCAATCCATAATGAAGATGAATCATCTCTGAAAGTACAATCTGCCATTGGACACGCATGACAGGGTTTCCCTAAATGTTGATTCATCCTTGGTTATTGAGGTAATATATATTGCAAAAAGTAAGGCATTTGGCCAGGTCAGCTGGACAGATCCTTTTCACTTGAGGATCCATATACGCCCAAGGAATTTTGAAAATATATACATCATTACTGTGCCCACTTATGGTGTGTGGAGAGGATTCAGGATTTACACAATCCTATTTTCCCTTCATATGTGCACAAACCAAAGAAATTACTATCAACTGTTTGAGAAATGGCTCTACCAAAAACATTCATTCTTATGTGATCTAATTGGGACTGTGTTTTTCTTGTAGAAGTTTTATGAAAATTTTGCTTCTTATTTGTATTTGTTTGTTTGGAAGAGGAGCTGGAGAAGGAACATGGGCTTCACATATTCTAGGCAAGTGTTCTACTGCTGAGCTACAACCCCAGGCCTGAAACTTTGTTTAACCCTTCTAAGAAGAAGAAGAAGAAGAAAAACACATGCACAAGTTTTCATGGCTCACACCATCTACTTGAAAGGTAGATATTGAGAGGCTTACCACTTGAGGCCTGCCTGAGAAAAAATGATGGAGACTCCATCTCAATTCTTTAAAACAATGATGACATGGTAGCACTCACCTGTCATCCCAACTACATAGGAAGCATAAGTACAGAGACTGCAGCAACTGCCCAGCTGGAGAAAGACTTGGAAGAATGGCTCAAGTGGTAGAATGCTTCCTTAGAAAGTAAAAGCCGGGGCCGGGAGTTTGGCCTAGTGGTAGAGTGCTTGCCTAGCATGCAGGAAGACCTGGGTTCGATTCCTCGGTACCACATACATAGCAAAGAAAACTGGAAATGGTGCTGAGGCTCAAGTGGTAGAGCTCTAGCCTTGAGAAAGTCCAAGGATAGTGCTCAGGCCCTGAGCTCAAGCCTAGGACTGGCAAAAAAAAAGAAAAAAAAAAAGCACAAAGCCCTAAGTTCCAACTCTGCTACTTCCAAAAAACAACCAAACAAAAATAACAATTATGTTCCTCAAGTGGCCAAAAGTTCTAGAAAAGTATATCTTCTCTTTGCCAGTTCCAAAGTGATGGTATTTGTTTTGTGACCTATAAGAACCGATTTGCAAATTGTGCTCTTTTTTTTTTTTACACATTTGCATATATTTGATATAGGAAATACAGATATACAAATATATATACAGGTATATATAAAGGAAATGAAAACTTTCTGTAAGTTCAACTCTGCTCCCCCAAAAAATTACTGAACATTCTGAAATATTTACTTGTACCATTTTTAAATATAGATGATATGATATTATGTAGTATGTTTGATTTTTTAGGGATTTTTATTGACAATATTCAAGAATCTTTTTTCTATAGTTGTAGTAAATATTCTTCAAGTATGTTTTTGATAATTGTATAATACTATCAATGTTTTCAAGTAGCTTTCATTTTTCACTGTTATGAAAAACGCACAGGTTGGAGGCATGGCTCAGTTGGTAATGTGCCAGCCCATGAATGCAAGTGTCAGCTCTCAATCTCAGACAAAATAAATAAATAAACAAGGCAGCAATATTCATCCTTGTTTATTTAACAATATAGAATTGATAGATCTTGATAAGATTTTGATATAATCTTTGAAAGCCTAGGGTCATGCTAAATTATCTTTGTTAACCTTGTATTTCAACTTGTATAAATTTTAAACGTTTAATTAAATGTGACCTCCTCATAGTCATTCTCTGTTTCTATGCTTAAGAAGTTTTGATAATAAGCCATTGAAATTAAGGAGATTGCATTGCATAATATGTTGTTATTATTTAGTACAATGTGTTTGTGGTAAGCATAAAGTAGCATTTCTTTATTACTTTCCCTTCACTTCTGTTCTCTAAAAATGAAAGCATGCTCTTTGCTTGGCCAGATTGCTGCTTAGCATTCTTTGTACTCACATTGCATAAAGACAGCATTTTGGATGGATGGGGTTGGGGGGGATCATGAGCTAAATAGAATAGTCCAGATCTGGGTGTAGACCTATATTCCATCTAAGCCCCAGACCATATTGAATTAAATCATAAGCTCTGACATGTCTGCCCTTTGGAAAATGAAGGCAATCTCATATGACACATGGATTGATGTAGAAAGACGTCAAACCACAGGATACAGAAAATACCTAAGGGAAAGTCAGAAGAGCCAGGAGCTGGTAGTTCATGCCTATAATCCTAGCTATGCAGGAGGCTGAGATCTGGAAGACTGCGGTTCAGAGTCAGCCTGAGCAGGAAAGTCTGTGAAGTTCTTGTTTCCAATTAACCAGCAAATAACTAGAAGAGAAGCTGAAGTTCTTAAAGTAAAATTAAGTGATAGAGTGTCAGACTTGAGCAAAAAAGCTAAGGGAGCTGGGTGCCAGTGGCTCACGCCTGTAATCCTAGCTACTCAAGAGGCTGAGATCTGAGGATCAAGGTTCAAAGTCAGCCCCAGCACCAAAGTCTGTGAGACTCTTATCTCCAATTAACCACCAGAAAACTGGAAGTGGTTCTGTGGCTCAAGTGGTAGGGCCATAGCCTTGAGCTGAAGAGCTCAGGGACAGTGCCCAAGCCCAGAATTCAAGCCCCACAACCAAAAAAAAAAAAAAAAAAAAAAAGCAAAGAGAGCATACAGGAGGCCATGAGTTCAAGCCCCAGTACTGGCACACAGAAAAAATTCTAGCTGTAATACCCATCACACCTGTTAGTGATCAGAGTGTGGGAGTTTATGCAAGTGCCCACATTCTTTCCTTTGTAAAGAGACAGGAAAATTAAATTCTGCCATGATAGCAATAGAAGAATGCTCATCTATGGAAATTGCTGAAAATTGGAGCCGGGAGTTTGGCCTAGTGGTAGAATGCTTGCCTAGCATGCACGAAGACCCGGGTTCGATTCCTCGGTACCACATACATAGAAAAAAGCTGGAAATGGTGCTGAGGCTCAAGTGGTAGAGCTCTAGCCTTGAGAAAATCCAAGGACAGTGCTCAGGCCCTGAGCTCAAGCCCAGGACTGGCAAAAAAAGAAAGAAAGAAAGAAAGAAAGAAAGAAAGAAAGAAAGAAAGAAAGAAAGAAAGAAAGAAAGAAAGAAGTTGCTGGAAATAAAAACACTAGAAGGAGTAAGCTAGGTATCAGTGGCTTTTGCTTTGTAATCCTAGCTACTCATGAGGCTGAGATTTGAGGATCATAGTTCAAAGCTAGCCTGGGAAGGCAAGTCCGTGTGACTCTTATCTCCAGTTAACCACCAAAAAAAAAAAAAAGGTGGAGCTGTAGCTCAAGTGGTAGAGCACTAGCCTTGAATGCTCAGGGACAGTGATCAGACCCTGAGTTCAGTCGCAGACTGGTAGATTCACACACAAATATATCTGGAGTAGATTGGGGGGACGGGGAGTAAAATTATGGGGTCATTTAAAGTGAAACTACATTTCTCATTCTAAAGACAAGATGGGTTCCTTGTTTGAGAGTAGATTGGGGGCTTTGTTTTTGAGACTAAGATTTCACTAGGTAATTCAGGCTGGACTTGAACTTTCAATTCTCTTACCTCAGCCTCCTCAATGCTGGGATTATAGGCATGTACCACCATACCCAGCTTGCTCATTTATAGTTTTCTGATCTGTTTGAATAAGACGAGATTTCTCAACCTGATCACTCTGGACACTTTGATCATTCTATTAATCAAACAATTCTTTGCCAGGGGCACAAAGTCACTAAATAGATGCAGGTCTGCAGTTTTAATTCCTGAAAATGTCCCAACACTGTCTCTTCTCAAGAACCACCAGTTTAAAAGACCATTATCCCATAATACTGAAAGAAAAAAAACTGAGGCCAAAATTCATATCACATGACATTTTATTTATAGATGAGCTTGGGTGGAGTGGTGTCAGCCATCGCCAAGCTGTTAGGTGTAGACATTCCCTCCCTGACACCTGGGAAGACAGGCAAAAAAAAAGTCTCTGTGAGAATTGCTTCAAATCATGCTTAGACTTCTCTTGCATCCAGTCTCCTGTGGTAGCCACGTCCATTTTCTTCCCTTAATGTTGAGTACATTAAAGACTCGGGCTCTTGGAGAAAGATATTATGAAAGGTAAGTACTGGCTCAAACAAATCTGATCCTCTGTCCACGAAGGGATCTTCTAAAAAAGCTTTAGTAGATCTCAGCCTGTGCTCTGCCCACACGCTAATACTTCTACCCAACTGAGCTCTTTTTCAACCAGAATTCACCGCTGAATAATCTGTCCTCGGTTCTAAGTCTCTTTCGACTTAACCTCCTTGCCCTCAATCCCTCTTTGGCTGGTTCTGCTAACTTTATGATGTATTCTTCATAAAGTTAGTCCATTCCCTGCATTTTCTTTTTCTTTCTTTTTTGCCCTCAACCTCTTTGGCCACTGCTAAGCAATCATGCTCCCCTTAAATCCCCCTTCCCCCCGCATTGAAAGTGTGCCTTGAATAACGGAAGTTGCCAACATCTTGACCTCTTTCAGATATGACACTGGATGATGTTCGGGAATACGAGAAAAACATGCATGAACAAACCAACATAAAAGTTTGCAATCCGCATTCCTCCACTGTGGATGACATAGAGAATCATGCCCAAACAAGTGTATGTAGAATTATTCCAACATGTTGCCCACCCCATAACAAACACATGCACTGATCTCTGAAATACCACAAATGCTCCTTTCCAGCCTGCCACAAAATCATAGCAGCGCCCACCACAGGCCATTGGTAAAGATGCCCAGCTCAGTCTAGACAAATCCTATTTCCTGTCTCTCCCAGACAGATTGATTCTTTAAAGCAACCTAGTTGGGGTTCTCTTCTTTTTTGTTGTTGGTTGTTATAAAGCCTAGAACAGAAATGGAAACATTTTATGGTACTAGTAAAGGTAGAAAAAGAATGGCTCTCACCAACCAGAAAAGAGCATAGGAAGAATAGCTGGATGTCTTATGTATACTAGAAAAACATGTCAGGAACTTTTCCAAACATACTTAGCACTCACTTTATTCATTCAAGGGCAGGCTTCTGAATGATCTGCTATTTTAGGTTTCCTTCCACTTGCATTAAAATGCTTTCTTTCGGCCGGACGGAGCAGCTCACGCCTGTAATCCTACCTACTCAGGAGGCTGAGATCTGAGGATCAGGGTTCAGAGCCAACCTCGGCAATAAAGACCACCGAGAGACTCTTATCTCCAATTAATCATTAGAAAATGGGAAGTGGCGCTGTGGCTCCAGGGGTAGGGTGGTAGCCTTGAGCTGAAGAGCTCTGGCACAACGCCCAGGCCCAGAATCCTAGCCCTACAACCCACAAAAAAACCAAACCAAAACAAACTTTCTCTCCATAGCCATTTTAGCCAATCAGTTCCTTTCTACTCAGAGTAATCTGTAGTCTGCAAGCTCACAAACTGAGTGGGGAAGCAGTGATGAGCTAGAGTGGATCTCTCCTGTGTCAGTCACACAGTGGGTAAGGAGCGCTGACTGTACTGTGTAGGCCACCATTGAAAGTAGAGTCACAGGAGCCGGGAGTTTGGCCTAGTGGTAGCGTGCTTGCCTAGCAAGCACGAAGACCCAGGTTTGATTCCTCGGCACCACATACATAGAAAAATGCCAAAAGTGGTGCTGAGGCTCAAGTGGTAGAGTTCTAGCCTTGAGAAAGTCCAAGGACAGTGCTCAGGCCCTGAGCTCAAGTCCAGCTGGCAAAAAAAAAAAAAAAAAAAAATTAAAAAAAGAAAAAGTACAGTCATTTCTCAATCACTTATGCAAATGAAGAGGAGACACAAGAGCAGAGGAAAACATAATCAACAACAAATAATTTCTATGGATCTTCAGCCCCAGCTGGAGTTCTCATATCCAGGAGCCCAGGCTGTGGAATAATCACTAGGGTTTTTTGTTTTATTTTGCTTTATAAGCCAAAAAAAAAAAAAAAAAAAAACTGTTGCTAAACCATGAGCTGATACTTTGTATGTTTTTAGAGAAAATTTGAAAAGAGAATATAGTTATGCAAAATCAGGGGATGGCTTTTGGATACAAAGGATTGGGAAGACCTGGTAGCTCTTTGGAAATTTTCAGTTAAGTGTTTAGCGCATGTCTTTGGAATGTATCCTGCAAGTATCTGGCACTGCCATGGGATGCATGCAAGTTGAATGCCTTGAGGCCACCTGGGGTCCAGAATTCTTCCTTTCCCTGCCTGCTTGCATGCAGTGACTGCATTTGAGGCCAAACGGATCCATAAGACATTCCTCTCTGCCCTCCCTGCTCCAAAGATAAAAATAAAATGTTTGCAGCAAGGTGTGCGTGCTAGTGGCTCATGTCTGTAATCCTAGCTACTTAGGAGGCTGAGATCTGAAGATCACGGTTCAAAGCCAGCCTAAGTAGAGAAATCCCTGAGAAATAGCAGAAGGCCATTTGCATGATTTTCTTTAAGTTTGGCTATTATTGTTATATTATTGTTGTTGATATTATTATTATATCTGTATATTATATAGAAGGCACTAAGTTAGAATGAGATATTATTTTCACACACATACACACACACACACACCATGCATTTTCTGTCTACAGGCCATGATTGTTTCATGATTTTAATTTAACAGATGCCGCGCCGCAGCCCCCCCCCCCCCCCCCCCCCGCTACTTCCCTGCAAAGTTCCACAAATGGTCTTTTGGAATGCTTTTGACATTTTCCTTATTCTTTGGAGTTCTGTGAAATTGAAGATCATTTCTTTTTCCACAGTCTTCTCTATTGTAAAAGGAAGCAATTAAAACCAAGAAGCTGCTGTGCATCCTTTATTAAAACCACACGGATGCGTGGTGAAATTTCAAGACTCAACCTGAACTGAGATGAATCAGATTGGACATGTGCAAAATTAACATCCATGAACACAGCAATAAGGAAATTACAATCTTATTTTCAATCAAGGCGTTTCAAAACCCCTTGGTTAAAAATAAGACTTAGGAGACACTGGGAGTGGAAAAGCAACATTTTGTGCCTTGGGTGATTTCTGCCCCCTGCTGGAAGCTTTGAGTATAGCAATATATACAGACTGCAGAAAGTAATTTTTCAGAGGCTATCCATTTCTTAGGGCAAGTACACACCTAGAACTTAATTCACTGAAGTTCTTCTTAGAGTCTTAACTTTGCCTTTTTTCTAAAAACTTCTCATTTCTTAGTTTACTAGTCTTAGTATTTTTAATGTAGTAAGTCCATACGTACAATTTTTTTCTTAACGTATTATGAAATTTACATTATGTCAACATAGTTGTCATTTAAATTTTTATTTTCCTTTGTGAAATCCTTATTCTTTGAGGGAATTTTAACAACTATTAAAAAGGAATTCTTGAGGGTTTCATTTTATGAAAAATATTTTTCATATGTTAAATACTATAAAATCTAATAATTAAGGCCAGGCACCAGTGGCTAATGCCCATAATCCATTCTACTCAGGAAGCTGAGATCTGAGGATCTTGGTTTGAAGCCAGCCTAGACAGGAGAAAGTCTGTGAGACTCATATCTCCAATTAACTGCCAAAAGGCCAGCAGTGAGACGATGACTCAAGTGGTGGAGCAGTAGTCTTGAATGAAAAAGCTAAGGGAAAGCATATGACATTGTGTTCAAGCCCCAATACTGGCACACACACATACACACATACACACGCCCCTAGGGAAGTTTCTGCAGCTAAAACCATGGCGGGGGGGGGGGGGACAAAAAATGAGCCTCTTGAAAGGCAAGATACATGAGAAAACCCTTGGGTAACAGATATCAGCCTTTACTCAGAACTTTACCCAGTGCTTATTTTAATAATATAGTTGCCTGCTTCCTTGTTCCCAGTAAATAAAAATGCAAAGGCTACCAGGCATAGTCAGACTGGCAGTGACTGATAACAGTAACGGAAAGAAGAGCTAGTTAGCTAAAACAGCAAATAGAAGCCGGGTGCAGTGGTTCATGCCTGTAATCCTAGCTGGAGACTGAGATCTGAGGCTTGTGGTTAAAAGCCATCCCAGGCCCTAAAGTCTGTGAGACTCTTATCTCCAATTAACCACTTGAAAACTGGAAGTGGGGCTATAGCTCAAGGGGTAGGGTGGGTAGCCTTGAGCTAAAGAGCTCAGGGACAGTGCCCAGGCCCAGAGTTCAAGCCCCATGACCAAAAAAAAAAAAAAAGGCAAATAGAAGCCAGGTGCTGTGGCTCACCCTGTAATCCTAGCTACTCAGGAGGCTGAGATCCAAAGATCACAGTTTGAAGCCAGGCCAGGCAGAAAAGTCTCTGAGCCTTTTATTTCCAATTAACCAAGAAGAAAAGACAAGAAATAGCACTATCAAGTGGTAGAGTGCTCGTCTTGAGCAAGAGTTCAAGGATGCAGCTCTTGGGCCCTGAATTTAAGCCCTAGGACTGGCACACACACACCACAAATAGACTTTGAGAAGGAAATTATCACAGGATGTGATAACATATCACATGGTGATGTGTTTTCAACACATTAGGTCTCAAAGGTGGTGTCTAGAATCCATTACATATACGAGAGAAACATTTACAATTGTTAAATGCCACTTTGACTTTCCTGTCTAAGAAAAACATTGCAAGCTGGACAAGTATAGCTTACATTTATAAACCTAGCTACGTGGGAGGCTGAGATCTGAAGATCCCAGTTCAGTACCAGTCCACGAAGAAAAGCCCGTAAGACTCTTACACTCCAGTTAGCCAACCAAAAAGAAATGAAGCTGTGGCTCAAGTGAGAAAAGCACCAGCCTTACACAGAAAAGCTAAACAAGAGCATAAGACCCTGAGTTCAAGTTCTAGTCCTGGCACAAAAATAAAAATGGGGGAATAACTCAGGTTTGTCGTCTTATAGGCCCCTTCTCTGCCAGGGTCTCACTAGTTCCTTTAAAAGTAAGCTCAGAGATCAATCCATCCACCTCTTGCCAGTAACTGCTGCTTTTTTTCCCTTTCTGTCTCTCCCTCTGAAGACATGACAATGGATCAAGTGCGAGAATTCGAACGAGCCACTCAGGAAGCTACCAACAAGAAAATCGGCGTTTTCCCACCTGCCATCTCCATCTCCAGTATTTCCCTGCTTCCTTCCTCTGTGCGCAGTGCCCCGTCCAGTGCCCCTTCCACCCCGCTCTCCACGGATGCCCCAGAATTTCTGTCTGTCCCCAAAGATCGGCCCCGGAAAAAGTCTGCTCCAGAAACTCTCACACTTCCAGACCCTGAGAAGCGAGCTACCCTGAATTTACCCGGCATGCGCTCTTCAGAGCAGCCCTGTCGGCCGGAATCAGAGTAACTTCATGTTGAATAGCCCCTGAGGTTTTTCTGTTTTCATTTTTTTCTTAAGTGGGGGAGTTGTCGTTTGTTTGTTTGTTAAGAATCGTCTTCTGATATAGGAAAAGACTGCCTCGTCCTCAAACCTGTCCCTTTGATCTCCGAGGGTGCATGTGGCTGTGTAATTTCACAAATGAGATAAATCCCCCAGCATGTCACCCAATGTCCGTTGCTGAAGGATGGTAAGGTTGGGGGAGGTTTGCATGGACTCGGAGGGCAAATAATAGAGGAAAATGTGCACACTCTACACAGCTTTGTTGCTAGGGGTGGGAAAACAGTGAGGTCAGTTTCTTTCCGTCACACCCGATAGTCTAAAACTAAACAAAACACGAAACATCTCAGGCGTCACGTCCCTAATTGTTCAGTTTTGAACTACGGATCACCAGTACTTGAATATCAAGAGTTACTGAAATTCCTATTTGGGGGCCTAATTAACTCTTTAAAAATTTTTTGGAAACTTTGATTATTAACCTAGAAAGGCTCCAAGTGCAATTAATGAGAACTTATTTATACATTTCAAAGAATTTGATAAAGAGTCCACTTGTTCTTGTCTTTTAATACCACCACCCCGCTTGAGCCCTCGTGGCCTTTGAAATCCTGGAGTGGCATGGCTGAATGTGATGAAGCTGATATCTGGGGATTTCGTTGAAGAACTGAGAGTCTCAAGAGAGATTAAACATCTTTGTTCTCTACTTGTACCCAAAAACCTTGAATTGTCCATTTTCATTAAGATTCTCAGAATTTGAGCTGGGCACTGATGGGTCACTCCTGTAATCCTGGCCACAGAAGACTGAGATCTGACAATCATAGTCCAAAGCCAACCTCGAGCAGACAATGCCTGAGAGACTCTTCTCTTCAATTAACTTAGCAAGAAACTGAAAATTGCTTTTTCAGCAATTTTTCAGTGTGGCTCAAATGGTAGAACACCAGCCTTGAGCTAAGGGATAGCATTCTGGCCCTAAATTCCAGCCCCAGAGTTTGCCAAGACACTCAGTAAAATTCATTGTCTATGTATCCATTCAAATAAGTTCACATGGAAATAAGCTAATGGGCTTGATAGCTGGGGGAATGTCATGGTAGATGAACTATGATAAAGAGAATCTTCTCCCATTTCTCTCCTGGTTTTCCTCTTAGTAAACTACTTCCAGTAGACTTTACCTAAATGAATGGCCTGGCTATCAGGTCTTAGACAACTGTCATTCTTTTGTTTCTGTTTTGAAATCTTCATATTGGAAGCAAGAAGAGGAGTTCAGTGGTAGAGCACTTGCTTAGCACGTATGAGGCCTTGGGTTAAATCCCCAATACTTAAGGGAAAAAAAGGAGCTAAATCCAAAGGTTGAGAATGTCAGAGAAATTGAACTGGTACTGCAAGAACAAAACGGTGAATGAGCAAAACTGGTGATTCCTCTTTGTAAAAGAGAAGAGTGGTCCTTCTATCTTTCGTTTCTGCAGGTAGTTAGGAATAGAAGATTCAAATCAAGGTTTACAGGAGATCAGCTTAAACATCCAAGTGGCAAAAAGAATTCTCAGGGCTGGGAATGTGGCTTAGTGGTAGACTGCTTGCCTAGCATGCATGAAGCCCTGGGTTTGATTCCTCAGTACCACATAAACAGAAAAAGCCAAAAACGGCGCTATGGCTCAAGTGGTTGAGTGCTAGCCCTGCACAAAAGAAGCTCAGAGACAGCACCCAGGCCCTGCATTCAAGCCCCAGGACTGGCAGAGAGAGTTCTCAGTTGGGCACTAGTAGCTCATGCCTTTAATCCTAACTATTCAGGAGGCTGAGATCCAAGAATCGCAGTTTGAAATCAGCCTGGGCAGGAAAGTCTATGAGATGTGTATCTCTAGTTAATCACCAGAAAGATGGAGGTAGAGGTGTGGCTCAAGTAGTAGAGTGCCAGCTTTGAGTGAAAAACCAAGTGAAAGCACAGGCCCTAAATTCAAGTCCCTGTACTGGCACCAGAAAGAGAGAAATTCTGCTCCAGTCTAAAGAAGTTAATCTGTCAACTTTGCACCTCACTGCCTTTAAGCCCAAAAGGGAGGGGCAGACAATCTTAGTGTTGACTTTGTGTTTGCAGAAAGGAAGAACAAGATAACTGGGAAGTTTCCATGCCCCTGCCCTAGCCAGCCTTCCTGTGCATAACCTCCAACCTCAGGATCATCCCAAAACTCAGAAACAAAGTAGACCAAGGAGTGCCCCCCCTCCTTCCCCCAGGCCTCTCAGCCAGTGGACCCCCAGTTCCCGCCCTGTGTAGTCTCCTTCAGTCTGTCCACTTTCCTAAGGTGCAGGCACTGACCCCAGGAGCCCCCATGCCAAAGGGGTCAGCATGTATAGATCATTTCTTTATCTAGAAATGGACATTTCACTGAAAAATATAAATAGACCCAGTACTCCAAGGAAAGCAGTTGCAAATAGCTTAGATCGACAGAGCGTCTTTTCCCTGCAGAATGGTCATATTCTTGTAAGGCACCTTGTTTGCATGAAATGGAAGCATGAAATTTGCTTGTGGGAAAATTTAATCTTTTATCCGATCGATCCCTCGGGTGTCTTCTTCATGCTGAATGAGAATGTTTGGATTTTAGAGAGCAAAATTGTACTTTCAGAAGACATGGAAAGTTGTGTGTGTGTGTTTACCATATGCAAACTGAAATCAAGGGTGAGGTGGCTTCCTGAATTTCCCCACCCAGCTTTATTTTGTGACAGATGTTAACACATCTGGCTTTTCCATTAAGACCAATGAGACTTATCCCTTTGATGAAATTGCTTTCCGCTGTCAAGGCCAGCCATTTGCTAATGCTTTAAGTAAGCTTATTTTCTGATTTCCTTCGTGAAGTTTCTTTTATAGCAAGTACAATACCACAGCCATCAACTGCAGAGCCTCTGTGATCTGTGATTCTTAACAAACGTGTGTTCTCTCGAAGTAATGTTCCGATTTTCGGTCTTCACCTGTTTTGTGTGCATTGCAAAAAGGGGAGTAAGGGTCCAGCTGTTCCTTTAACTCTTTTGAATATTTAATCCAGTCAGGTGACTTCAATGTCTTATCAGTCTTGGGGTTTTTTTTCTAAATGTCATTTTCTTTTCTCCATCCATGAATTTGTTCTTGAGGGATACAAGCCTGTAAGGAACGTGTATAGAATATGAAGAATTTTCTAGAGACAAAAAAATACAATGGCTGCATGATGGAAATACAAAAGAAAAAAAACAACAACAACAAAGCAGAAATTTGAATTTGCTCAGCATGTTTGAGGAAAAATCGAATTTCTTAACTCAGTGCCTCCGTTTGCCGTGTGGAAACCTTGAACTTAGTTCACCAAAATTGTATTATATCTGTGTATATATATATAATATACATAAGTGTAGTAGAGTGCATCAGACATCACTTGCCTCCAGTAGCCAAATTAAAGTGCATAATCCTTAGCTTATTTACAGTCTCATGCCTGGAATCCTAGCTACTCAGGAGGTTAAGATCTGAGGATCACTGTTCAAAGCCAGCCTGGGCAGGAAAGTCAGCGAGACTTTCATCTATAATTAGCCACCAAAAACTGGAAATGGGGCTGTAGCTCAAGTAATAGAGCACTAGCCATGAACACAAAAGCTAACACATACACACACTCACATTCAATGACTTCATTATTGTGGGTAGACTTCAAATCTGAAAGATCACCATGCCAATTACAAATAGATTATCAACATCTGTGCTTTGGCTCTGCTTTTCTACAATTAGATGGTCTCAGACTTTTTAGGACATATCATTTCATTTTGAGCCCGAGGATGATAAAACAGAGGGAAAAAATAAGCATGAAGGGGGTGCTGAGACCATTTTAGTTGCTTCCATTAGAGCTGAAACTTGAGTTCATTAGTGACCTAATTTACAAACGCTTCTAAGTTTTGTGTCTCCATGAGCGGTATATGATTTTAATCTCTTTGATGGTATTTATTAGCCACGTGTTGGATTGTGGGGATCAGTTGTGAAGAGATAATGAAAACATACCAAAAAAAGATCCCAACAATATCCACCAACTACTTTTGAGTAATTATGTGGCTTTCTTTCAAAGGCATTGTAATAAACAGTGAACTGAGTGAATAGATTTGTGATGTATCAAGATATGGCATTTTTCTGTGACCTTCAGGGCTAATGTATTTATGTATATTTTTAAAGTCTCCTTTCTTTAGTATCTCTTTAGGGCCCAGAGACAAGATTCTTAACTGGCTTAGGTCAAGAGTCATTTTGTAGGCTAGCAATATGGCTTTGTGGTAGAGTGCTTGCTTTGCATGCATGAAGCCCTCAGTACCACATAAGCAGAGAAAGCTGAAAGTGGCACTGTGGCTCAAGTGGTAGAGCACTAGCCTTGAGCAAAAGAAGCTCAGGGACAGTGCCTTGGCCCTGCATTCAAGCCCCAGTTCTGGAAGAAAATAATTTTCTTTTTGAAAAGGGCCAGAGTAGCCAGGTGGTGGTGGCTCACGCCCGTAATCCTAGCTACTCAAGAGGCAGAGATCTGAAGATCTTGGTTCAAAGCCAGCCTGGGCACAAAAGCCTGTGAGACTCTTATTTCCAATTAACCTCCAGAAAACTAGAAATGGCTCTGTGGCTCAGGAGGTAGAGCTGAATAGCTTAGGGACAGTGCCCAGCCTGAGTTCAAGCCCCGAAAGCAACTAACCAAAAAAAAAGATCAGAGTGTAATTGATGCTACATAAAGCATGTAACCAGACAACCCAATAGAGCGGGATGGGCTAAATGATCTTAGTACTTTTCTGATAGTAAGATTTGTAAACAAGGTGACAATCTGCTATCTGAGCCGTAGTTCTTCAAAAATTAAAAATCCAGCTAGTGACCTTTACACCTTGATCACAAATAATCTACGCATTCATTGTTGCAAAAACTAAAGCGTCACACCCTGGCACTACATTGGCATGCTGAGACAAAACCTATTGGGTTCGTCTATGTTCTAACTTCCAAAAGAAATATTTGCTTTTAAAATGAAAGGTGAGGCTCAAGGGGTAGAGTGGTAGCCTTGAGCTGAAGAGCTCAGTGACAACGCCTAGGCCCAGAGTTCAAGTCTCGCGACCAAAAAAATAAGAAAAGGTGAGTGAACTTCCTAGGAATTAGTGCAAAAAGGGAACGTGTTTGGGTGGAGAATTTTACAGATGCCATTATTCACTGTGATGTCATTGTGAAATCAACCAAGACTTTAAGGGAAAACCTGGAGATATTTTTGTGCTTTCAAGTCAAAATTCTGCCTGTTGAACTGAAAGTCATCTTGAGTTGCTTTGTTATCAGCAAGAAGAGAAAAAGCATTGGGCATTGTTGGGGGGTTTTTTGTTTTTTTGTTTTTTTTTTTGAGCCACTTCCATGTAGCTTTACATGTTAAGTTCAGTGTTTTCTGTTTTGAGCTGAGATCTTGGTGGTTCCATGAATCAAAAACTACCACTGCCACTGAGAAGGACCAAGCGTCAGAGGGCACATGCCCTGGCTGATCACATGCAAGGCACACTCAAGTAGATCCCCACACCTTGCCATCCTCCGTGTCATTCTATGGCTGTGCTGTGTTGTTGTGTCCCCTACCTCCCCCCCCAGTTATTTATTATTGTTAATAACTTCCTTTTTCTTACATTCTGTTGTAAATAAAATACAAAGCAATCTTTCCAAGCGTAGCTTCCTCTCTCTTTCTCAGCTAACCACCAGGGGACGGTGGTCACTGTTGACTTGTGGATAGGAAGGAAGGTACAAGCAGTCAAATGCTGCTACTTACACCCAGTTCTAGGACCCAGTGCCTGGATGCTTCACCTTCCAAAAGGTATATTGTACCCTGGGGGTCAGGACCCAAGGCAGGAAAAGTCTGAGTGTCTAATTCTAACAATCCAGCCAAAAAAAAAAAAAAAAAATTACCCAAGAGGGCTGGGAGTGTGGCTTAATGGTAGAGCACTTGTCTAGCATGCATGAAGCCCTGGAATCAATTCCTCAGTACCACATAAATAGGAAAAGTTGGAAGCCGTGCTATGGCTCAAGTGGTAGGGTACTAGCCTTAAGAAAAAAAAATTAGGGGCTGGGAGTTTGGCCTAGTGGCAGAGTGCTTGCCTAGCACGCAAGAAGACCCAGGTTTGATTCCTCAGTACCACATACGTAGAAAAGAGCCGGAAGTGGTGCTGAGGCTCAAGTGGTGGAGCTCTAGCCTTGAGAAAGTCCAAGGACAGTGCTCAGGCCCTGAGCTCAAGCCCAGGACTGGCAAAAAAATAAAAATTAAAAAAAAATTATCCAGGTGCTGGTGGTTCATATCTGTTATCCTAGCTACTCAGGAGACAGATTTGAGGGTTGTGGTCTGAAGCCCGCCTGGGCAGGAAAGCCTGTGAGAATCTTATCTATAGTTAACCAACAAAAAGCCAGGAGTGGACTGTGACTCGAGTGGTAAAGTGCAAAAGCTCAAGGACAGTACCCAAGTCCAGAATTCAAGTTCTAGGACCTGTACTCCCCTAATCCCCAAAAAAGATAGATAGATAGATAGATAGATAGATAGATAGATAGATAGATAGATAGATAGATAGATGGATGATAGACAGATAGATAGACAGAAGAAAATCCCATAGAATTTGTACATGGGCTCATCCATCCATCTTGCAGATAGTTGATTCCCAGTTCTGGAATTTGAGACTGCGCCTCCCCCCCACCCCCTCCAGGAAGGCAATTGGCAAAGACCATGCTTCTAATGCAACACCAGATTCTTTTCAAGGCAGGTGGGGTCATTTTTCAAGATGAGTTAAAGTCATTGTGACGTGGCTTCCTCTTAAGTAGGGTATGTTGTTTACAAAAGGACGCTCTGGGGTATGCATGGTTTTGTTTTGTTTTGTTTGGCATTGGTACTCAAGGCCTGGGCACTTCCTGCCTCTTGGCTTTTCCCTCAAAGCTGGCACCCTGCTACTTAAGCCACAGCTCCATTTCCAGATATTTTTTTCTAGTTCATTAGCGATGCGAGTCTCACAAATTTGTGTACCTGGGTTGACTTTGAACCACGATCTCAACCTCCTGAGTAGATATGATTACAGGTATGAACCACTGGTATCCAGCAAGACCAGAGATATTTTCATCGCCCCTCGCCCATGCGTCTTTTATGAGTCACGGTTCAGCCCTCATGAGCCCAGCACACACCAGTCAGTTTTTACACTGAAAATTGCCCAAATTTGTGTAACAGAAATTGTTTACCAAAAGATGCTTGATTTTGCAGCTCTGACTTCCCTATCACCACCCCTCCCTGCCTTTTAATTCTCTATTCAAAACGCACACCTTCCCACACATACTTGCTGGCTGGCATTCAGTGTGCTATCTTGGGTATGGTCTGGCTGGGTGTTTATTCCTGGGTCTGCACTAGAGGAGGTGGTTAAATATTTGGATAACTAACAGTAATTATACAGATACTTGTAAACTCTCTCCTATTTATTTATTTTGGCCAGTACTAGGCTTGAACTCAGGGCCTGAGTACTGTCCTTGGGCTTTCTCAAGGCTAGAGCTCTACCACTTGAGCCACAGCACTACTTCCCACTTTTCTGTGTATGTGGTACAGAGGAATTGAACCTGGGTCTTTGTGCACGTTCTCATGGCCTCTAAACCTTCATTTCTTAATAGTTTTTGTGTGGTATCTGTACTGGTGTTTGAATTCAGGCCTCTCATTTCCTAGGTATGCAATCTTAACACTTGAATTATCTTACCAATATTTTTCTTGTTTCTACTTGTTTTTATGAAAGGGTTTCTTGGGGCTGGGAGTTTGGTACAGTGCTTGCCTAGCATGCACGAAGACCTGAAAGTGGTGCTGAGGCTCAAGTGGTAGAGCTCTAGCCTTGAGAAAGTCCAAGGACAGTGCTCAGACCCTGAGTGCAAAAAAAAAAAAAAAAAAAAAAGGTTGCTTGCTTTTGCCCAGCTAGCTTCAGACCTCAAACCTCCTAACTCTTTTTTCCCAAGGAGATACTGGGACTACAGACATGTACCATTCACACTCAACCCCTGGTAGAGCTTTTAATCAAGACATGTTCTGCATTTGAGCATGACTCCTAGAGATCATTCCCTCACATTGTTCATTAGGTTTCACTTGGGGTTTTACACCTCTGACCTCCATCCAGACCTTGGTCTCAAGTTTAAGATATAGCCTCTGTCACTTCTTCACCCTCTGTTCAGAAACATCTGTATGTAAAAATGTCATTGCAAGCTGGGAGTGGTGGCTCACACCTGTAATGCTCGCTACTCAGGAGGCTGAGATCTGAGGATCGAGGTTCAAAGCCAGCCTGGACACTAAAGTCCCTGAGACTCATATCTCCAATTAACCACTAAAAAAAATCCAGAAATGGTGCTGTGACTCAAAATGGCAGAGCACTAGCCTTGAGTGGAAGAGGTCGAGGACAGGGCCTACACCCAGAATTCAAGCCCCATGAAAACAACAACAAAAAGAAAGCACTGCGGTGCAGGGAGTTTGGCCTAGTAGTAGAGTGCTTGCCTAGCACGCACAAAGACCAGGGTTCCATTCCTCATACCACATATGTAGAAAAAGAGCTGGAAGTGAGGTTGTTATTATGTTATCATCCTTAGGCCAAACCACCTTCTTCAGGAAGCAGCGTTGGTCATCACAGAGAAGCTAAGACGCTGGACCTCTTTTAATTTCACATACGGCCAAATCGAGACTGTTGTGATGACTTAAGTCTGGTGCCCAGGGGATTCTCCTGGAGCGAAGCGGGCAGCTTCCAGCCGGATTGCTACCCCCGCCGCAGTGCGCCTGCACGGCACAGCGACCCTGGCTCCCAGGGCGTTTGTCTCTTCTTGGACCCCAACTTGGAAACTTACAACAATCCCTAGAAGTCCCCATCTTCCCACTGTCATTTGGTACTTAGTTTATTTCTTCATCTTTTGCTAAGTATATATCTATATCTATCTATCTGTATCTACCTACCTATCTATATCTAGCTATCAATCTATCTCTATGAGCTATAAACCCAGGGGTGTAACATGGTTCAAGTCCCAGGACCAACATTAAAATATATATATATATATATACTATATATATATATATCCCAGATACTTCCTTTTTATAAACTGTTTTGAGAGAATTTTGAGATTTTTTTTAAATAAACACCTTAACACACATGGCCTGGATATATTTTTTCAGAGCTATATGGTATGCCATAGGGTTAAATATCCATAATACATATATAACTATTACTTTAAGCACAGAAGTTATTCTCTGGATTTTGTCATTATGTACAATTCTGAAAGGAAATTCTTTTCTCTCCCTTGCCTCTCAAATCTCATCCTCCTGAATAATTAGAACTGTAAATGTGAAATATGAGCCATCAAAGTCTGGCTGAAAATGCTTTTTTTTTTCTTTTGTCAGTACTGGAGCTTGAACTCAAGGCTTGGGCACCATCCTCAAGGCTACTGCTGTACTGCTTGAGTCCACAGTACCACTTCTGGCTTTTTTTCTGTGTATGTGGTGCTGAGGAATTGAACCCAGCGCTTCATGCATGTATGCATGTTAGGGAAGCACTATACCATGAGGCCACACTCCAAGCCCTTAAAAAATAAAAAATAAACAGTTTATATCTTAATTTCTCTCCCCTGCAAGACACAGCCTCCTCTAGTTCTCTGAGCTTTAGAAACTGACAAGCTAGGCTACTACAGAAACAAAAGCCTAATTTGAGCATAAGGAACTACATTTAATTGAATAAGTAAACATAAATACTGAGTCATTTTGCTTCACACAGTGTCACCACACATTGGGTATATCTTTCCTGTGCATTTCCAGAAAACCATCATAGTACAAGTTACTTTTGCTAAGGGGCCGGGGCAGAGGAAGACTCAAAACTGAGTTCACCCTGGAGCTGCTGGCTCACACCTATAATCCTAGCTACTTGGAAGGCTGAGATCTGAAGACCTGTGTTTGAAGCCAGCCCTAGCAGAAAAATGCCCAGACTCTTATCTCCAATTAACCATCAGAAAACTGGAAACGGTGCTATGGCTCAAAATGGTAGAGTGGTCGGGTATGGTGGCTCATGCCTGTAATCCTAGCTACTCAGGAGGCTGAGATCTGAGGATCCAGGTTCAAAGCCAGCCCAAGCACAAAAGGACCTGAGACTCTCGTCTTCAATTAACCTCTAAAAACGGGAAGTGGGGCTGTGTTTCAAGGGTAGGGCAGCAGCCTTGAGCTGAAGAGTTCAGGGACAATGCCCAGGCCCAGGGATAGGGAGCTAGCCTTGTGCTAAAGAGCTCAGGGAAAGCACCCAGGCTGAGTGGAAAAAAAAAAAAAACAAAAAAAAAAACCATGGTAAAGTGTTAGCCTTAAGTGGAAAAAGTACAGTGACATTGCCTAGGCCCTTCAAGCCCCACAAGCAACAAAACCACAAAAAACAAAAAAGAAAGCCAAGCAAAACTAGAACTTGGTATGATTTTCACCTTCAGATCTTATTTTGCCATGCTAGAATCAATCCCTAGGCTTGGTGCTGTCTGTGGGTCTCACTTCTGCTGCCCTCTGAGTGCCATATCTGAGAAAGAGAGGTCACACAAGATCACCACACATCAAAGACAAGGTAGAAAATTTGCCTGTCTGTTAATTGAGACTGTTTCCAAACTTCACGGTTCCCCCAAACCATCATCCATCCATCCATCCATTATTGATCATCTATCATCCTTTTTCTATCATCTAGCTACCCATATATTATCTGCCCATCCATCCATCCATCCATCTATTCACCCATCATCTATCCATCCATCAATCCATCCATCCATCCATCCATCCATATAATATGTCCATCCCTCAGCTATCAATTGATCTATCCATCCATCATCAATCCATCCATCATCTATCTATCCATCCATCCCATATTATGTATGTATGTATGTATGTATGTATGTATGTATGTATGTGTCTGTCCATCTATTGGCATCCTGGGCTTGAGCTCAGGGCCTGAGCACTGTCCTTGGACTTTCTCAAGGCTAGAGCTCTACCACTTGAGCCTCAGCATCACTTCGGGCTTTTTTCTATGTATGTGGTACCAAGGAATCGAACCCGGGTCTTCATGGATGCTAGGCAAGCACTTTAACCACTAGGCCAAACTCCCGGCCCCCATCTATTGGTTTTTTAACACAAGGCCTCAGGCAGGCTTCAACTTGACAAGTTCTAGACCTCAGCCTCCCAAGTACTAGAATTTCAGGCATAGACCACACAAATGAAACAGAAAGTGTGAACACTGGATATATAGCTGTCTTTAACATGTTGGAGGCTCTGGGTTCAATCCCCAGCAACAGAAAGCAAACAAAAGCAACCAAACCAAATGAAAATCCCTAGAAGGTCTATTACAGAGCAGAGAGCACACAGAGGATGGTGGTCCCTGGAAGTTCATGAAGCCCATTTAGAGTTTGTTCCTCTCAACTACAGGAACTAAAAACAGGTTGTATAGCTGGGTGTTCTACACCTGTAATCCTTACTACATGGGAAGCTGAGATCTAAGGACCAAGGTTTGAAGCCAGCCCGGGCAGAAAAATTTGCAAGACCCTTACCTCCAATGAAACAGCAAAAAACTGGAAATGGAGCTGTGACTCAACTAGTAGAGTGCCAAACTTGAATTTAACAAAGCCAAGCAAGAGCAAAAGGCCCTGAGTTCAAGCCCCAGTTCACACACACACACACACACACACACATACTTAACATTATTGTTATGAAATGTGTGAGATTATTGGTTTATGAGGAGGAAATGGGAGGGAAGTTGCTCATAGTTGCTCCTTTTTTTTTTTTTTTTTTTTTTTTGCTAGTTCTGGGGCTTGAACTCAGGGTCCTGGTACTATCTCTGGGTCCTGGTACTATCTCTGAGCCTCTCTGTGCTCAAGGCTAGCACTGGGTCTTCATGCATGCTAGGCAAGCACTCTTTCCACTAGGCCAAACTCCTGGCCCCAACAATCCTTTCTAAAAATGAGTTTAATGAAAAAAATAGATTAAAAATGAAATTTAAAGTGTTTTTTGTAGTATTCAAAAAATAATAGCATCCCAAGTAACAAAAAATAGCATTGTAAGGGTAAATATATTTCTGCTTATGAATAAATTACAATAAGTCAGGCATAGGTGGCTCATGCCTGTAACCCTAGTTATGCAGGAGGCTGAGATCCAGAGGCTCAAAGGTCAAAGTCAACCCCATACAGAAAAGTTCTTGAGATTCTTATCTCCAAAATAAATCACAAGAAGCCTGGTTGGAAACATAACTCAAGTAGTAGGCTGCTAGCCAAACAAACTCCCAAGTCAAATACAACTTCAAACTCAACTACCAGAAAAAAAAGAAGAAAGAAAGAAGAAAGAAAAAGACAAACTCAAGACTGCAAAATCTGTTTTATTTATTTATGCCAGTCCTGGGGCTTTGACTCAGGCCTGGGCACTGTCCTTGAGTTTTCTCAAGGCTAGCATTCTACCACTTGAGCCACAACACCACTTCTGCCTTTTTCTGTGTATGTGGTAACCAAGGAATCAAACCCAGGGCCTCATGGATGGTAGGTATGCAATCTACCACTAGGCCAAACTCCTGGACTCTGTTTCATTTTTATGCATGCAAATTTCAAGTTTTATTTAAGAAAGAGAACTAAATGAGAGTGTTTGGATCATTTTTTAAAAAGTGGCTAAGCCAGAAATGGAGCTGGGTCAAGTGGTAGAGCACCAGCCTTGAGCAAAAAAGCCAAGGGACAGAGCCTTGGCTGTGAGTTCCAGTCTCAGTACTATCACATAAATAAATAAATAAATATTGGGCTAATTTCTGCTCACTTGATAGATCAGTACAGTGTATTTTATTCAATTTTTTAAAGGAACTTGACCTACTACTGTCAAAAGATTGTATTTCTTTCTGATAGGCTGTCTAATTTATATCTAAATGAAAAGACTTTGAAATAAGATAAGATCGCCCCTCCCCCAAGTTGATGGATGGCTTTTGAGGCTGATGTGATTCATAAGAAGTTGAACTGGAAAGGCTATCATTTTGTTAATTGGATTTGAGAAGCTACAGTCTCAGCACAAATTGAGCCAAAGGTACCTCAGAGGCATGCCTATCTTTAAACGGAGCCTATCTTCAGATTCCAACTTGAATTCAAACACAAATCAATTCTTTTGTTTATAGGAAGACCCTGCCCTTCTCCCACACACTGCATCCTCTTTAACCTTCAGATAAAAGCCAAGCAAAAGTACTTTAAAAAGTAGTTTTCCATCCGGGTGCCAGTGGCTCACGCCTGTAGTCCAGCTACTCAGGAGGCTGAGATCTGAGGACTGCAGTTCAAAGCCAGCCTAGGCATGAAAGTCCATGAAATACCTTCATTAACCACAGAAAACCGTAAGTGACACTGTGGCTCAAGGGGTGGGGTGGTAGCTTTGAGCTGAAGAGCTCAGGGGCAACACCCAGGCCCCAGAGTCCAAACCCCACTACTGACCAAAAAATAAGAACCAACAAAGAATTCCAGCCAGACGCTGGTGGCTTACACCTGTAATCCTTGCTACTCAAGAAGCTGAGATCCCGCGCAGGGAGCTTGGCCTAGTGGTTAAAGTGCTTGCCTAGCATGCACGAAGACCCGGGTTCGATTCCTCGGTACCACATACATAGAAAAAGCCAGAAGTGGTGCTGAGGCTCAAGTGGTAGAGCTCAGCCTTGAGAAAGTCCAGGACGGGAAGAAGACTAGTTTAATCTCATTTGAGTTTTAACACTACATATGTGGAGTGTAACTCAAGTATACAAAAGTTCTTTGCAGTCTTGGATGGTTTATGAGAGTATAGAAAGGAGACTATAACATTTGTGACCCTATGTTCTGGAGTCTCCTCCTCTCTCCCTCTCTCTCTTGAGCCACAGCTCCTCCTCCGGATTTTTGGTGGTTTAATTGGAGAAAAGAGAAGAGCCTCTCACAGACTTTCTTGCTGGGTGTTTCGAACCCTGATCCTCAGATCTCAGCTTCCTTAGTAGCTAGGATTACAGGCGTGAGGTTTCCCCCATTCCCCCTACATCCCCTGTCCCCTGCCCCTGGCTCAATCTGCTTTTAAGTTTGTCCACTTCCTAAATCCGTCTGTCTCGGCGCCATTAAACCAAGAACCCCGCAGACTCCGAACGTAACGGGCAGAAGCACATCCGGGACTCCGGGAGGCGTGCCCTTGGGAGGCGGAGTTTAGATTCACCGCTCAAGCCACGCCCACTCCGCTGCGTGGCTCGGAGCCTCCCTTCGGCCCACCAGGGGGCGCTGGCTGCGCGAGCGGATTTCTTCTCGGATGGATCCCTCCCATTTTAAGTTATCGCGAGGAAACGTGCTAGGCCTGCCGGGAGCTCCACACGGCCGTCCGTAGGCCGTCCAACATGGCAGCCTTGGAGGAAGAGTTCACGTTGTCTACCGTAGTCTTAAATGCTGGCCCTGACGGACTCCTAGGCGTAGAGCCAAGCAACAAAACAGACCAGTTTCTGGTGACGGACAGAGGCAGGACGGTCGTCCTCTATAAGGTGAGGTGACGGCAGCGTCCAGGCTGCTTGTCTGTCTGTCCCCCGTCCGGGTCCGGGTCCGGAGGCTCGTGTGTCTCTCTTACACTCACACGCCTTCCGGAAGCGTCGAGGAGCGGCCCGGACCAGCCCGCCCGCCGTGCCGGCCGGCGACGCGGGACCAGGGCTGGGGTGCGCCGGGCGGCTTTCCTGGAGAGAGGCGGCATCCTTCCGAGTTGAGTTGGTGGCACGGCGGCCCGGTGCACGTGGGACTGACGGGAAAAGCAGAGGGAGCCTGCGCGGCCGCTCGAGTCCCGCAGACACGGCCCCCTCTCGGGGTCTTTGTCACGCTGCTGCTCGTACGGGGACCGATCGGAGCTGGGCAGCCGAGCGTGACTGACAGGTCGGGAGGCTGGGCGAGTCGTTTCTGAAACCTCCCTCCCTCTCTCTCTCTTTCTCCCTCCCTCCCTCTCTCCCCCTCACTCTCCCTTAGTTCTTGCTATGCTGGTAAGGATCTCGATTCCGAGGGACTTGTATGTGGGCACCTCTGTCTTACGTTGGAATTTGAATAGCGGGAAATTACACGTTCCACCCCCTGTTTACAAATAGGCGTAACATTGCTTTTGATGGTCGTGTAGAAAGGTGTTTTGTTTTTTTGAGGTTTTTTTTTTTTTTTAGGGAAAATTTGGGATGCTGAGTGTAGTCCACAGTGTCTTTAGAGTATAGCCATCTAGTTTGAAGTTTTGAGGACGGATTGCCAACAATTCCTTACAATGTTTATTTAGGCTTTTCTGCTGACTCTAGATTGTCCTGCAGTTCCTCCGTTGGGAATACAGGCAGGAAAATCTCTAGAAGCCGTCCCCCATGGGCCCAGCCTCAGCTACATAGCAAGACCCTGCTTCGCAAAAAAAAAAAAAAAAAAACGAAAAAACTTTCGTATTCCTCAGTGTTTGTCAACTACAATTTTTCTATCTCTTTACACGTTTTGACTACTGTAGGTACTTCGTGTGAAGTAAATACCTCAGCTACATAGCAAGACCCTGCATAAAGAAAAAAAAAATTGGATTCCTCAGTCCTTGTCAACTACACTTTTTCTATCTTTTTACACGTTTTGACTACTGTAGGCACTTACTTCATGTGAATGGAACTTATCCCTACTAGGAAAGATGTTAAATACTGTCATTTGAAACTTGTCTTTCTGTCTCAGTACTGGAGCTTGAACTCAGGGCCCGGACACTGCCCTGGAGCTCTTTTTTTTACTCAAGGCTAGCACCCTTCCAACCTTTGCACCACAGCACCATTTCCAACCTTTATTTTCTTTCTTTCTTTTGGGGGGGGGGGAGTGAGTCATGGGCCTTGAACTCTGGGCCTAGGCCCTTTCCCTGAGCTCTTCAGCTCAAAGCTACCGCATAGCCCCACTTCCCTTTTTCTAGTGATTCATTGGAGACAAGAGTCTCAGAGTCTTTAGTGCTCAGGCTGGCTTTGAACCATGATCCTCAGATCTCAGCCTCCTGAGTATTTCTTTTCTTTTTTCTTTGTTTGTTTGTTTTGCCAGTCCTGGGGTTTGAACTCAGGGCCTAGGCACTGTCCCTGAGCTTCTTGTGCTCAAGGCTGGCACTTTACCACTTAGGCCACCAGTGTCACTTCTGCCTTTTTCTGTTTATGTGGTACTGAGGAATTGAACTCAAAGCTTCATGCATGCTAGGCAAGCACTCTGCCACAGAGCCACATTCCCATCCCTGTCCCTTATATTTTTGCTCAAGGCTGGCACTCTACCACTTGAGCCATGTAATTC
This sequence comes from Megascapheus bottae, assembly GCF_031878675.1. Taxonomy (NCBI): domain Eukaryota; kingdom Metazoa; phylum Chordata; class Mammalia; order Rodentia; family Geomyidae; genus Megascapheus; species Megascapheus bottae. The sequence goes on from NC_143525.1 coordinate 15,309,069, forward strand.
TACTTTTGGCTTTTTGGTGATCTCATGAACTTTTCTGCCTGGGCTGTCTTTGAACCATGATTCTCAGATCTCAGTCTGCTGAGTAGTTAGGATTACAGGTGTGCATGAGCCAACAGCACCTGGTCTGAAATGGTTTCTTGGATTGTAAATCTAATTGCTACTGATGTCTACAACTGATTACTTAATATTGTATTCATCTTATTTTATTAGGTTTCTGATCAGAAACCCTTGGGAAGCTGGTCAGTGAAACAGGGTCAGACTATAACATGTCCAGCTGTATGCAACTTTCAAACTGGAGAATATATTGTTGTACATGATAATAAGGTGAGCTCAGAACTTTATAGACCAATGTATGTAAGAGACAGTAACATGTTAACCATGTCATTTACATATACATCAAATATGGAATACTTTTTAATTTGTGTGCTTTGATTGAAGGTTTTGAGAATATGGAATAATGAAGATGTAAACTTGGAAAAAGTATTTAAAGCTACAGTAAGTCTTTTGATTTTTTTCCCCCCAATATATTTATCTAGGTTATTGGAGAAATGGAATCATAATGTAGTATACATTTGTTGTCTTAATGTCTCTAGGAAAGTGAGCCTAAAATTGCAGTCAGTTTTTCTTTCTACTTACCTTACAATATTCATCTCAATTCATGTATTAATAGGCTATTGTTTCATGTATTAATAGTTTAATACATGTGAGATAATTTACATAAGTCATGAATGACTGATTTATACTCATTTCCATGAATTTGAAAGTTTGGGGTGTGCCTGTTATGAGAACAAATGACCTTAATCAGAATATGTAGACTAGTCCCTACGATTTTCTCTTGTACATTTGAAAAACATTATATGATATAGTTTATTTTTAAGTTTTAATTAGGTATATATTTTCTGCTAATGACCTAAAGAACATGAGTTAAATTGTTGATAAAGTGAGATTTTGAATGAGGTTAAGTTCAAATCTTCTGATCAATGTATAACTCTGAAAACAAATCAGTTGACTAAGTTGAGCCAAGGGTAGTGGTGCAGATGTGTAATCCCAGAAGTCAGAGGTGGGGCAGGATTGAAAGTTCCAGACCAACAGAGACTATCTCATTTTATTGGATTGTATTGTATTTGTCGGTCATAGGGCTTGAACTCAGTACCTGAGTACTCTTTGCTCAAGGCTAATGCTCTATTTCCTTGAGCCACAGCTCCACTTCATTTTCTGGTGGTTAATTGGAGGTAAGAGTCTTACAGGACTTTTCCTGCTGGGCTCACTTTGAACTGTGATCCTTAAATCTCCTGAGTAGCTTGGATCATGGGCCGAGCCACTGGTACCTGGCCCTCATCTCATTTTGCAAACAAAAATCTCCAGAAGTCCTTTTTTTTTTTTTTTTTTTTTTTTTTGGTCAGGTATAGGACTTGAACTCAGGGGCTGGGTACTGTCCCTGAGTCAACACTCTACCATTTTAAGTCACAGCTCCACTTCTGGTTTTCTGGTCACTAATTGGAGATAAGAGTCCCACAGAGGGGAGGGAAATGGGGACAAAAACATGAGAAAGGGTAGCAATGTTTGTGAAGTAATAATGCACCTTCTATCTGGCGAATAATGTAATCCTTCTATTAATTGCAATAAAATATATATTTAAAAAAATAAAAAAGAGTCCCACAGACTTTCTTACCCAGGCTGGCTTTGATCTGTGATCCTCAAATCTCAGCCTCTTGAATAGCTAGGATTATTATAGGCATGAGCCACCTGGCTCCAGAAATCTTCTGTAAAGTCCTGGGCTTGAGCTCAGGGTCTGAGCACTATCCTTGGACTTTCTCAAGGCTAGAGCTCTACCGCTTGAGCCTCAGCACCATTTCCAGCTTTTTTTTTTTCTATGTATGTGGTACTGAGGAATCGAACCCGGGTCTTCGTGATTGCTAGGCAAGAGCTCTACCACTAGGCCAAACTCCCGGCCCTGTAATGTCTTTGTCTTATTATGTAAGTTGTTTAAGAATTAAAATATTTCTAACACTTTTTTCAGTTGTCAGCTGAGGTCTATAGGATACACTCAATACAAGGGACAGAGCCATGGGTCCTGTTCAAGGAAGGGGCTGTCCGTGGACTAGAGGCCTTGCTTGCAGAGCCCCAGCAGAAAATTGAAACTGTCATCTCTGATGGAGAAGTGATTAAGTAAGTTACAATACGTGAAAGTGAAGTTTCACTAAGATAGAAATTATCTAGTACTCAGTCTCAAAGGCAGGAGGATCTTAAGTTCAAGGTCAGCCTGGGCTTCAGGCTGTAAGTTTCAGAAGAGCCTGAGCTACATAAGACCTGTTCTCAAAACAAAGAGGTGGGGGCAGAAATCTGGCCTAATAGTAGAGTGCTTGCCTAGCATGCACAAAGACCCGGGTTCGATTTTTCGATACCACATACATAGAGAAAAGCCAGAAATGGAGCTATGGCTCAAGTGGTAGATCGCTAGCCTTGAGAAAACCCAAGGACAGTGCTCAGGCCCTGAGCCCAAGCCCAGAATTGGCAAAAAAAAAAAAAAAAATGCTATGTGTTTCACCCTACATTCTCTGCCTTGTCTAGAAGTAGTTCTGATTATGCAAGTAACTTAGAGCTAGTGGTGAAACTCACAGATTTGTCCTGCGTTCACAAAGCCCTGGGTTCAATCCCTATGCACACATACATAGATACGTGTAACTTAACAACTTTGCTAGTGCTGGCAGCTCATATCTATAATCCTGGCTACTTACAAGGCTAGGATCTTAGGGTCAAGGTTTGAAGTCAGCCAGGGCAAACAAACTCGAGACTTATCCCCAACTAATGCAAAACCCAAGAATTAGACATGTGACTTGCGTGTTAAGAGAGCCAACCTTGTTCAAAAAAGCCAAACAATAGTGCATTGCCCTGAGTTTGGCCCTAATTAACCCCCCTTCCCAAAATTAACTGACCAAAGTAACATTGGGGGTAATAGATGATTTAGGGAACACTAGTCATGAGAGTCCTATTGGAATGACAGAGAACTAGATATTTGTTTGAAGATGACCAAGGACCAACCTTTTTCATTCTGTTGTACTGCCTGACTGCCAAGTCAGAGCAGTATAATTGAGAAAGTATAATTGCTGGTTAGTGAGACCGTGATAGTACTTTAAGATACCAGTTTTCTCAGATTCTGGAACAGACTGAAAAATGACCCACTCATGTGATAGAGGCTATTTCATGATTTTACATCTCTGATCTTTATTGTACCACATTTTCTGTTGAATTGACTTGCTGCCTCTTCAAGTCTACCTGGTAAAGTCAGCAGTGTGATCGACAGTTCTGTCAAGTGCCAACCCAATGCATTTCTCAGTGTGAGCAACTGTGAAGAAAACCTTTGGTCTCTGATGACTACTTTGCCACAATCCAAGGTTATGCTACCTTGGTTATGTCTTTCAGCTTCCTTCTGTTGCATGAAGTAGCTAAATAGGATACAAATGTATTCCTCTGAACACTATGCCCCAAAACAATTCTGAGGGAAAGGGGATGATATCAGTTTAAGTTAGGGGAGCATTCATATTGTCACTCTGCTCCTAGAACTTCTCTTTATGGTCTGGGAAGTTCAGTATCCTATAATGCAGAGATGCATTTGAAAGAGAAGGGCCTATTGAGAGCCTGTGACTTACATTCTAAAACACTGAATTAGCTGTTTTTTGTATTTCAGACTCCAGAATCATAGATATAAGTTTTGATTGATAAGATTTCAACTGATTTTTACATTTTATAATTTTTTTCTTGTTTTTTTCAAGGTGGACAAAATTTTTCATGGTATATAGACATCCTACAGTAATTTTTGTTACTGAAAAAGTAAGTGATATCTTCTGTTTCTCACCTACTTTGTGGAATTTTAAAGTAATCCATAGTATTTTCAAAATGAAAAATGGGATTTATATATAGTATTTCTCAGATGGTTAAGTTTCTTTTTTTTACTTATTTTTAATTTTTAAAATTATATTTAATCTAATAACATTTAAGTAGTTGTACAAAAGTTATAACTTAACTCATTTTGGAGGGGTAGTTCTGGAGTTTGAACTCAGGGCCTGGGCATTTGCTCATGGCTGTGTTTTACTAGTTGAGCCACAATTCTACTTGATGGTGGGATTTTTGCTGGTTAAGAGTCTTGAGGACTTTTCCTGTTCAGACTGACTTGAAACCATGACCTCAGATCACAGCCTTCTAAGTAGCTAGGATTATAGATATGAGTCATTGGCACCCAGCCAAAAAAAATCATTTTATAACTACAATGCATCATCCTTTTTTTTTTTTTTTTTTTTTTTTTTTTTGCCATCCCTGGGGTTTGAACTCAAAGCCCGGGCACTCTCCTTGGGCTTCTCAAGGCTTGTGCTCTACTACTTGAGACACAGAACCACTTCAGCAGTACCAAGGAATCCAACCCAGGGCTTTGTGAATGCTAGACAAGCACTCTACCACTAGGCCACACTCTCAGCCCTAGTACAAAGCATCTTCATCAGTGTCATGCCTTTTTTCATTCTGCCTTTTTATTCTTTTTTGGGGGTGCCTCCCTGGGGCTTGTACTCAGGGCTTAAAACTGTCCCTGAGATTGTTTTGCTCAAGGTTAGTGTTCTACCACTTAAGCTGCAGTACCACTTCTGGCTTTTTCTGAGTAGATTTTCCAGGAAAACAAACAAAAAAAAAGAGTTTGACAGACTTTCCTGTCCTGCCTGGCTTCAAACGGGGATCCTCACATTTCAGCCTCCTGAATAGTTAGGATTACAGTCATGACGAGTGTCCATCTCCTTTTTTATCTTCTTTAAACATGAAAACTTCTGTTAAAGTTATTTCCGTTTCTAAATAAAATATTTTATAAACATTTTAAAATTTTATATTGGACAAGTGGTTGGAGCAACAGGGCTAAGAGCATGGACTACTTGTAGAATGCTTGCTAGCATGCATGAAACCCTGGGTTTGATTACTTAGTACTACATACACAGAAAAGGCTGGATGTGGCTCACTAGCATTGAGAAAGCACAAGGACAGTGCTCAGGCTCTGAATTCAAACCCCAGTACTGGCAAAAAGAAAAAGAAAAAAGATTGAGCAACATCTTACTGTTTTACCATTCAAATATGATTGGATGAAATGGGAATATTTATAAAATAAAATTCTCCTTTTGTTGCAGCATGGCAAATATTTTGCTTATGTACAAATGTGCAAATCATATAACTTCACAAAATATACACTCATACTCGGACAAGAAGAAAAATCTATTATACCAAATTTTACTGCACATGTAGATCGGAAATTCATCTGTTTGATGTCATTATGTAAGTTTTCTTTAAATTTTCAGTGCTTGTCTAATATAACAATGTATAATTTTGAGTCTTAGGCTTTTTGCAGTTTTCTCTCATTACTCTTCCCCTTTCATTCTTCCTTATAAGCATTTATATCTTTAGTTTTTGCAATTGGGTCTGTCTGGTCATGCCTGCTCATTAGATTAGTGAAATATTTCATGTAGAGCACAATTTTCAAGCATGGTTTCTATAACTTTTATGTCTTAAATTTATCCTAACCAATAAATAAAAATATAATATCCAGCCAGGCGTGGTGGCTCAGGCCTATAATTCTAGCTACTCAGGAGGCGAAGGTCGGTGGACCAAGGGTCAAAGCCAGCCCAGGCACAAAAGAACCTGAGACTCTTACCTGCGTTTAGCCTCTAGGAAATGAGAAGTGGGTCTTGGCCCAAGGGTAGGGCAGTAGCTCTTCAGCTCAAGGGTAGCACCCAGGTAGAGTTCAAGCCCCATGACCCATAAAATGTATATGTATGTATGTATGTGTGTGTGTGTGTATTACATACAAAAGAAAAGTTAACCTTTTTCCTTACAGTAGAAGTCCAAGCTTGTTGATAGTCTACAGGATTTGGAAACAAGACAATGTCAAATTAAAGACCAGTCTGGGCTACATGTCCAGACCCTGTTTCAAGAAAACAGGAGTTGGGATGTTGTTCAATTGTTCAGTCAGTAATAAAGCTCTAGCTTAGATAAAATGTAGGTTTTTCTCCAGCCATTAGTTTCGCTGTTATCCTTTGAAAAAAAGAGGGATGACCAGAAAGAGACTTAAGCCATCCACTTTTTTTTTTATAGGGTTTTCTTGTTTTACAGGGTTTTTTGTTTGTTGTTGGTTTTGTTTTGTTTTTTTTTTTTTTGCCGGTCATGGGGCTTTGAACTTAGGGCCTAGGTAGGCATTGTCCTTGGGCTTTCCTCAAGGCTAGTGCTCTTCCACTTGAGCCACAGCACCACTTATGGCTTTTTCTGTGTATGTGGTACCAAAGAATCTAACCCAGGGCTTTGTGCATGGTAGGTAAGCACTCTCCTACTTGGCCACCATGCTCCTACAGATATTTTGTTTGTTCTCATTTGTTTTCTTGTACTAGGATTAAATCTAGTACCTTGTACATGTTAGGAAGCACCCTACCTCTGAGCTACATCCATAACTTTTGGGGGGAAAAAAGATTTCCCCAGTTCTGGGCCTTGAACTCTGGGTCCAGGCACTGTCCTTGAGCTCCTTTTTGCTCAAGGCTAGTGCTCTCCCATTTGAGTCATAGCACTACTTCTGGCTCTTTCTGCAATTAACTAGAGATAAGTCTTTCCAGCCTTCCTGGCCTGGCTGCCTTTAAACCACAATCCTCAGATCTCAGCCTCCTGAGTAGTTAGGATTACAGGCCTGAGCCACTGGCAACCAGCTTTCAACTGATTTTTTTTTTGTGGGGGAGGAGAGTAGGGGTTGTAGGGCTTAAACTCGGGGCATGGTCTCTATCCTTGAGCCTCTTTGTGCTCAAGGCTAGCACTTTACTACTTGAGCCACAGCACTGCCTTTCTCTCTTTTTTTTTTTTCCTATGAGCCATGGGCCCACAGCCTGGGCGCTGTCCCTAAGCTTTTCAGCTCGAGGCTACTGCCCTACCCTTGAGCCAAGCCCCACTTCCTCATTTTCTAGGGGTTAATTAAAGATAAAAGTCTCAGGTCCTTTTGTGCCAGGCTGGCTGTGAGCCTTGATCCTCAGATCTCAGACTCAGATCTCAGTAGCTAGGATTACAGAAATGAGCCACCCCTTCGGCTACAACACCACTTTTTGAGTAGTTAATTGAAGAGAAGAGTGTTACTAAGATTTTTTCTGGCTGGGCTGGCTTTGAACCGTAGTCTTCTGATCTCAACCTCCTGAGTAGCTAGGATTGCAAGCATGAGCCACCAGCACCTGGCTTTGGTTTTTTTGTTTTTTATTTTTAGTTACTACTTCCAGCATTTCAAGATTGTAGTATTTTTACAAATTTGTACTAGCATATATAATTAATTGTACAAAATAATGGATTTTTATTATGTTTTTAATACATAAGTATAATGGGCTTTGATCATATTTACCACAGAAATACACATACACTTCTGTAGTATTTAATAGAAGCATTACAGTGATATAGTTTTTCTGATTGAATTAGTGAAAACTTGAAGAAAAAAAACCCTGGAAACATTTAACTTTAAGAGATATTGACCTGTCCTTATTCACTTGTAAACATCAGGCTGTGATGGGTGCATATATGAAACCTTGATACCAATATATTCGAGTGACACAGCAAAGGATCATCGTCTTGTTAGTTCACTTTTGCTCAAGACTGTTGTGACAGGTACCACTGGAAATGTTGTTGGACTTACTACCCTGGATTCAGATCACGTGGCAGTCCTGGGACCTCCACTGCCAATTTCTAAGGGTAAATGCATATGGTCCCAGTCCGTCCTTCCTTCCTTCCTTCCTTCCTTCCTTCCTTTCTTTTTTTTTGCCATTGCAAAATCCTTATCAGGATTGCTTCATTCATTTGAGCTCCCTGAAGTTCTATATTAGTTTGAGGATTGTCTGTTCCATTTTTGCAAAGAAAAAAAAAAGTATTTTTTAATTGGCATGTATCATCAGATTGTATATAGAAAGGATTTTATCATATTGCTATACATGGATCCTGTGTGTCCCCTTATCCTGTATGTCCCCTGTAGTCCTCATAATTGCCTTTGGCCTTTGGAATTTCGATGGGGATTCATTGAATCCATAGATTGCTTTGTGCAGTATTGCTGTCTTTTTCAAATTATATATTCATGAATAATTGATAAGACCTCTTGCCCTTCCTCCCTTTTCACCAGTCTGGGGTACCTCTTGCCATGTCCTCTCCCATGGTCCAATTTCTGGGCTAATTGTGGTGTTCATTTCTAATTTTAGACTTAGTTAAATCAAACTTCTGCCTCTTCGTTGACATGTTCCCCTGCCCCAAGATGGCATGTATACATTCTTAGAACTATTTCTGAGTTTGTCTTATTTTTCTAGAGTGCATTTCCATATGGAACATAAAATTTCAAACATTACAGACTTCAAAGGAGTTACCACAAGGGACCAGTGGACAAGTAAGTGTTTTCCTTGAGGATTGTTTTCAAGTTTGGTTTTTGTTTATATGAGACAGGATATCAGTATGAAACCTAAGCTGGCCTTGAACTTGGAAGCTTTCTGCTTTAAGCCCCAGAGTGCCGAGATTACTGATGTGTGTCACTACACCAAGCCAAATTTAGTTACCTTGCTATCAGTAAATATTGTAAGGGAAAGATCTCCCTACAGAGTTAAATTTGATTGAAATAAATTAAATTTTTTTTGTGTAGTTGGGCACTGGTGGCTCTAGGGGTAGGGCAATAGCCTTGAGCTATAGAGCTTAGGGACAATGCCCAGGCCCAGAGTTCAAGTCCCACAACCAAAAAAGAAGAAAAGAAACGAAAATTTATAAGATTCCTATCTTGACCAACTCTGGGTATAGTAATATATATGTATGTCATCTTAGCTGTGTGAGAGATAGATTAGGAGGATCAAGGTTCTAGCCTAACTTGGACAAAATATAAGATTCCCAACTCAGTGTAAGAAACTAGGTGTAGGGGCCGGGAGTTTGGCCTAGTGGTTAAAGTGCTTGCCTAGCATGCATGAAGACCTGGGTTCGATTCCTCGGTACTACATACATAGAAAAAAGCCAGAAGTGATGCTGAGGCTCAAGTGGTAGAGCTCTAGCCTTGAGAAAGTCCAAGGACAGTGCTCAGGCCCTGAGCTCAAGCCCAAGACTGGCAAAAAAAAAAAAAGAAACTAGGTGTAATGGTGAGCATCACTCATCCCAACTATGCAGGAAATGAGAAAGAAGATCACCATGTAGGCATGTACCTGTGTAGAAAGTGAAACCCTATCTAAAAAGTAGAAGTAACGTGTGCAGAAAAGGACTGGTGCAGTGGGACGCCTTCCTAACAAGCTTGAGTAACCCAGTACTACCAAAATATTTTTACCTGAAAGATTATATTTAATTTAGTTATTGTTCTAATAGTTTCTAAATTTTTTTTGCCTTGAGAAAACTAAATTATACTTAGTTTAGGTCAAAGAACAGTTAGCTAATTAAGATACCATTTTGGCCAGGCCCTGGTAGCTCACACCTGTGATCCTATCTACTCAGGAGGCTGAGACCTGAGAATTGTGGTTCAAAGCCAGCCCAGGCAGGAAAGTCTGTGAGACTTGTCTCCAAATAACCACCAGAAAACCAGAAGTGGCACTGTTGCATAACATGGTAGAACAGTGGCCTTGGTAGGAAGGCCTCAGGGATAGCACCCAGGCCCAGAGTTCAAGCCCCAAAACTGACAAGATAAACAAGACACCATTTCTTTTTTTAAAATAATACTGGGGCTTGAGCTCAGTGCCTTATGCTGTCTAGGCATATGCTGTACTACTCTAGCCAAACCCCTGGCTGTTTTTAAAATATTTTTCAGCTGAGTCTCATGTTTTAGTCTGGGTGCAGCCTCAGACCACAATCCTGCTAACAGCATCCTGCATAGCAAGAATCAGGGATGCACAGCACCACACCCAGCTTCCTGATTGAGATGGGATCTCAATGACATTTTGCCTGAGCTGGGCCTTTTACCTAGATCTTCCTACCTTTGGCTTCACAAGTGGCTAGAATTACAGGTATGAACTACTGCTTCTGGCTTAATAAACTACCTTTTTTTCTTTTTTTCCTTTTTTTTCTTTTCTTTTTTTTTTGCCAGTCCTAGGGCTTGAACTCAGGGTTTGAACACTGTCCTTGGGCTTTCTCAAGGCTAGAGCTCTACCACTTGACTCATAGCACCACTTCCAGCTTTTTACATGTGTGTGGTACCAAGGAATCAAACCCAGATCTTCATGCATGCTAGGCAAGCACTCTTACCACAAGGCCAAACTCCCGGCCTAGTAAACTACCTTTTTTTGTGTGTGGGGGTCATGCTTGAACTTGGCCTGCCCACTGTGCCTGAGCTCTTCAGCTCAAGGCTACCACCCTACCCTTGAACCAAGCCTACTTCCCTTTTTCTGGAGGTTAATTGGAGATAAGAGTCTCAAGTTCTTTTGTGCCTGGGCTGGCTTTGAACCTTGATCTTCAGATCTTGGCCTCCTAAGTAGGATTACAGGCATGAGTCACCGCGCCCAGCTAATTTTTTTTTTTAATATTTTTATTTTTATTTTACTTTTTTGTTGGTCGTGGGACTTGAACTCTGGACCTGGACGCTGTCTGAGCTCTTCTCTAGGATAGTGCTCTACCACGTTGAACCAGAGAGCACTTCCAGTTTTCTGGTGGTTAATTGATAAGAGTCTCACAGACTTTTGTCCCCAGTCTGGCTTTGAACTGGGATCCTTAAATCTCACCCTCTTACACAGCTACCTAGCTCTTGAGAAGCCAGGATTACAGGCATAAGCACTGGCACCCAGCTGAATCTTATTTTTCAACTATACCTTAAGGTATTGGGTTTCCTAATAAATTAGGAATAAAGAAGTGTTAGAAAATTAAAGAATTAAGATTTAAACTGACCAAACTTCATGAGGCTAGGGTTCTTGATTGTTTTGTGAATTCTTCTGTACCTTCAGTGCCTAACAGCAAGGCAGAATATTCACTGTACTTACTGTCTGGGAAATTACCTGTATGCAAATAAGGTATCAATTTAAACATTTAGAGTATTGATTTAAAGAGAGAAACTCAGGTTTTCTCAGCTTACAATGAAGTTATAATTTATATTTAATGATTGATTGTAACAAAATTAACCAATTCACAGTTCTATTACTCTAACTTGTTTTTTATTTCTTTGTTCCTTTAAGCTTTTTGTTTAAATACCTGTTTTGCTTTCTCAAACTAATCTTTGAAATCATAAGATAGAAACACTGAGAAGAATGCACAGTAGCATATTCCTAGAATCCCAGTACTCTGAGCAGGATGATTACAACTTTCTAAGTCCAAGCAGGGCTACAAAACCCCAAGTTTTAGGCCAATGTGGCCTATATAGGGAGGCCCTGTCTCAAAAACAATAGCAATGACAGTAACCAAAAGAAAAAGTGTGTTGTGTGGTTCAAGTCTGTGAACTAGCTGTGAGGTAGAGCTTAGGGGATCAAGATTCTCTGCCAGCCCTGACATAAAGAAGTTGAAGAGATTCCATCTTGGGTGTGGGGAATCGCACTGGTTGGATGCAGTGGCATTTGCCTATTATCTCTAGCAACACAGGGAAACACAATAGGAAAGTGACAGCTTAGGCCTGCCCAGACATAAAGCAAGACTTTACCATGAAAAGAACCAATGCAAAATGAGACTGGAGGCATGGTTCAAGTGCTAAAGCACCCTGAGTTTTTTTCTGCATAGCAATCACCAGTACTGCCAAAGATAAAAATGCCCTTTAAATTATATTTTATTGAAACTTGACCCTAACTAATAAGTTATGATATATTAGATTACTTTGAAAAGTTGACTGGATTTCTGTTTATGTTATACTTAGCTTATACAATAAGTTGTTATAAGACTTTATTGAGTCAGGTTTTAATAGAGAAAAAAATTGCTTTTTTTGTTTGTTTTATTTTCTAGCTCTGGTATTATGGAGAACATTTGTTTATGTTACATGGGAAGTTTCTAACTGTGATTCCCTATAAGTGTGAAGTTTCATCGTTGGCAGGTGCCCTGGGGAAACTCAAGCATGATCAAAATCAAGGTAGGAACTTGACTCTGCTTTTTTACTCAAGAGCTGGTGTTCTACCACTTGAGCCACAGCTCTACTTCCAGCATTTCAGTGGTTAATTAGAGTTAAAGTGTCATAGACTTTCCTATCTAGGCTGTTTTTGAACAGCCATCCTCATATCTCAGCCTCCTGAGTAGCTAGGTACACATAAGCCACTGGCACCCAACTTTATACTGTTTAATTAATGCATATATTTTACCTCCTGGTTTCAAATGTAGATTTGCATATCGTCCTGTTCACAGGGCCTCTTCGTAATGTAGACATTGGTTCACTGCCTGAGGGTCCTTGGGATTGGTCCCCATAGAGAGGCTGTGGCAAGTTCACAAGGTAAACCCATGATACCGTTCTCTACGGTTATTTGCTGTGGCAGTCACGACTCTAGCTTGTAATCCTTGACTGTGTTAGGATTTACCTGTGGGGTTACTGGTGGAGTTACATGGACTTCACTTGTGCAGGAGAGGTCTTTCAGTTTTTGATTGATCCTTGATTGCTCATAATAGTCCAGTTGTGTCTCTTATATTTTCTTTTTAGACATTCAGTCCATGCCCCATTTTGCTAACTGGGAAACCTCTCAGGAATTTGAGCTTGGATCATATAACTCAGAGCAGTCAAGGAAAATGGTAAGTTTGGTTCGTTTTCTCCGTCCCTCCCTCCCTCCCCCCCTCCCCTCTCTCTCTCTCTCTCTCTCTCTCTCTCTCTCTCTCTCTCTCTCTTTCTTTTTTGGTCAATCGTGTGAGTGGAACGCTGGGCCTAGGTCTCTGCCCTACCTTGAGCCATAGTGCCACTTCCAGTTTTCTGGTGGTTAAGTAGAGATAAGAGTCTCATGGACTTTAGGGCCCAGGCTGGCAGGCTGGCTTTGAACTGCATTCCTCAGATCTCAGTCTCCTAAGTAGCTAGGATGACAGGCATGAGCCACCATGCCCAGCATTTCCAGCTTTTTCTATGTATGTTATACTGAGGAATCAAACCCGGGGATCCATGCATGGTAGGCAAGCACTCTACCATAAGGCCAAACTCCTGGCTAATAAGTTTTGTAGCAATGATATGCTGGTCTCTTTGGAGTGTTTTGTGTTAAATGTTAACAAGTCTTATATTGCTTTGTGGTCCTAATTAGTTTACTTCATTGCAGTTAAGGAGAAAAAAAATGGAAACACATTTACAGTCAGAAGGTCCAGCATCTGAACAACTTTTATCAGTCATAAAGGTAAACCAAAACTTGAGTAGCTATAAGCAATTCCATCTACTTTTCTTTGCTTTCTTTAATGAGCATGTTGGTGGTTCATGTTGAGTCTTTGGTTATCAGATTGGTCCACAACTGGCATGTTTGACTATCACCTTGTAATATTGCTATCACCTTGTAATATTGCTGTTTTTACCTCAGCCTCCTTAGCATCTCATTCAACCACATGCTGTGTTTGTAGACTTCAAAGGATATCAGTTTCTGAACCCTTAGATTTCTTTTCTCTTCAAATGTAGCCTGACATGTACTAACATGAACGATGGAATTCCTCAATTGTACCCTTGCAGAAAGCTTCTGAGAAACATATAGAAGTGGAACTGCGCAAATTTCTGGCTAAGTGGACACCTGACTTTCATAGTATCATTGGAGACTTAATAACAGGACTTCTGGGAAGATGTAAAGCAGATCCATCCTTTTATCCCCGGAACTGTCTCATGCAACTCATCCAAACTCGTGTGCTTTCCTATAGGTGGGTGTTCATGTATTCCAAGCTTCAAATGCCTAACTTTTTTTTTTGCTTGTAGGGCTTGAATTCAGGGCCTGGGTGCTGTCCCTGAGCCTGTTTGTGCTCAAGTTCTACCACTTGAGCCACGTGCCACTTCTAGTTTTTAAGTGGTTAATTGAAGATAAGAGTCTTATGGGGACTTCTTTATACCTTTTTCTATTTTTGAACTGAAATCCTCAGATCTCAGCCTCCTGAGAAGCTATTACAGGCATGAGGGCTGCCTCACTTTTTGACCTTGTTTTTGTTGTTTGTCAGGACTGAGGTTTGAACTCTGGGTATTATACTTTCTGTTTGTTTATTTGGCTGCCGCTCTACCACTTAATTCACATCATCAGCCAGCTTCTTGCTGGTTTAGAGATGAAGTGTTATGGACTTCTCTGACTAGGCTGGCCTTGAACCAAGATCCCCTGCAGATCTCAGTGTCCTGAGTAGCTAAGGTTACAGGTAGAAGCTATACAGCTTGATCTTCTTTTATTTAAAGAGCTGAAATTGTTCTTGCCAGTCCTGAAGCTTGAATGTAGGTCTCTGGGCACTGTCCCTTAGCTTCTTTTGCTCAAGGCTAACCACTCTACCACTTGAGCCATAGCACCACTACTGGCTTTTTCTGTATATGTGGTACTGAGGAATTAAACCGAGGGCTTCATGCATGCTAGGCAAGCACTCTACCACTAAGCCACATTTCTAGCTCCTGAAATTGTTCTTAACATATAAAAGATTACTAGGGTGAGGGTTGTAGTGCCTAACCATAATCCCAGTCCTCAAGATGCTGAAGCAAGTAGGGTCATGTAGCCAGCCTGGACTACATAGCAATTTACTATCTCAAAAATAATAGGGCTGGGCCAGGAGTTTGGCCTAGTGGTTAAGTGCTTGCCTAGCATGCATGAAGACCTGGGTTCAATTCCTTGGTACCACATACATAGAAAAAAGCCGGAAGTGGTGCTGAGGCTCAAGTGGTAGAGCTCTAGCCTTGAGAAAGTCCAAGGACATAGCTCAGGCCCTGAGCTCAAGCCCAGGACTGGCAAAAAAAAATAAATAAATAAAATAATAGGGCTGTAATCCTAGCTACTCAAGAGGCTGAGATCTGAGGATCAAGGTTCAAAACCAGCTGGGACACAAAATGACCTGAGACTCTTATCTCCAGTTAACCTCTAGAAAATGGGAAGTGGGGGCTTGGCTCAAAGGTAGGGTGGTAGCATTGAACTGAAGAGCTCAAGGACAGCGCCCGGGTCCTGAGTTTAAGCCTCAGGTCTGGCAAAAAATAATGATGATGGTGGTGGTGATGGTGATGGTGATGGTGATGGTGATGATGGTGATGGTGGTTTTTTGTTTTAGTTTGTGTCCTGGACTAATGGAGATTGCCTTAGAACAAACAGATGTGCAGATGTTACAGCTCTGTCTACAGCAGTTCCCTGACATTCCTGAATCAGTCACCTGTGCTTGCTTAAAAGTTTTCTTGAGGTAATTTGGAACCCAAGGGCTTCACTACATTTAAAAATCTGTTGACATTATTGGAGTTTTAAAATTCAGAATACTTAGAAAATGAATTTTCATCCAACAGTTCAAATGATAATAAGAATTAACCTTTTGCTTTTAATTAACATAGCATTGGTGATGACAGTCTTCAAGAAATTAATATCAATATGGAGTCAGTTTTTGATTGTAGTGATACTGTACAAGATGAGAAAATGGAAGAGCAACCTAAAATCCTTCAAAACGGCTTTAGTCGGGAAGACAGCAGTTGCAGTAACTGTAATCAGGAGTTAAATAAAAAGCCCCAGGGAGCATCAAATACAACCACCTCATGCCCTGTGACACTGAAGAGAGCAGCTCTGCTGTATCCTTTGTAGCTTGTATTTCTGAAACACTTTGTGGGGTATAATATTGCCAGCCAATGACTAATGAGCCATTAGATCACTTAGGAGGGTTTTGTTTTGTTTTTTTTAAATACAGTTTCTGCCTGAGCTGGCTTTAAACTTGTGATCCTTAGATCACAGTCTCCTGAATAGCTAGGATTACAGGTGTGAACACCTGGGTTAAACAGTTTGTTGGTTGGTGGTTGATTGTTTTGTTGGTTGTGGGGCTTGAATTCAGGGCCTGGATGCTGTCCCTAAGCTCTTCAGATTGAAGCTAGCTTCCTAGTTAGCTTCCTAGCTACCGCTACCACTTCTGGTTTTCTGGTGATTAATTGGAGATGGGCTAACTTTGGCTGGCTTTGAACCACTAACTTCAGATCTCAGCTCCTGAGTAGCTTGGATTATGGACGTAGGCGTAAGCCACCAGCACCTGACTAATGCAAATACTAGGGTTGGGAATGTGGCTTAGTGGCAGAATGCTTGCCTAGCACTCATGAAATCCCTGGGTTCAATTCCTCAGTACCACATAAACAAAAAGCCAGAACTGGTGCTATGGCTCAAGTGGTAGAGTGCTAGTCTTGAGCAAAAGAAACTCAGGGACAATACCTAGACCCTGAGTTCAAGGCCCAGGATTGGGAAGAAAAAAGCAACACACACACACACACACACACACACACACACATATGTACTTAGAGACTGTCAATTCTTTTGTGGGGGGTGGGGGCGGTCATGGGGCTTGCTTGACTTGGGCACTGTCCCTAAGCTCTTCAGCTCAAGTGAGCCACCTGGTTAGAAACTGAATTCTGTAAGATGATACTATTTACTATTTCAGGGGGCTGGGAGTTTGGCCTAGAGTGCTTGCCTAGCATGTACAAAGCCCTGGGTTTGATTCCTTGTTATCACATACACAGAGAAGGCTGTAAGTGGTGCTATGGCTCAAGTGGTAGAGCTCTAGCCTTGAGAAAGCCCAAGGACAGTGCTCAGGACCTGAGTTCTGCCCCAGGATTGGCAAAAAAAAAATCTTAATTTTAAGTTCTAGGTTATTAGTATATTTTCGAGGGTCTTCAGCTATAATATATCATTCATTTTATAATTTCATGTGAAATTAATGTTATGTATTTACCTTCTGCTTAATGTTATGTATTACCTTCTGCTATAAAATAAATATCAAATACCCATCTTAAAAAAAAATACTATTCCAGGGGGCTGGGAGTTTGGCCTAGTGGTAGAGTGCTTGCCTAGCATGCACGAAGCCCTGGGTTCGATTCCTCGGTACCCCACATACATAGCAAAAAGCCAGAAGTGGTGCTGAGGCTCAAGTGGTACAAGCTAGCCTTGAGAAAGTCCAAGGACAGTGCGCAAGCCCTGAGCTCAAGCCCAGGACTGGCAAAAAAAAAAAAAAAAAAATACTGTTCCAGTAGAGTAACCTTCGTTGAATTAGGAGTTGTTCTTTAAACTGGGTGCCAGTGGAGGCTGAGATCTACAGTTAGCCCAGGGAGGAAAGTCCATGAGACTCTTGTCTCTGATTAATTGCCAAAAAAGTGGAAATGGAGCTGTGGCTCAAGTGGTAGAGCACTAGTTTTGTGTAAAAAGTTCAGGGACAGGGCTGGGAGTTTGGCCTAGTGGTTAAAGTGCTTGCCTAGCATGCACGAAGACGCGGGTTCGATTCCTTGGTACCACATACATGGCAAAAAGCCGGAAGTGGTGCTAAGGCTCAAGTGGTGGAGCTCTAGCCTTGAGAAAGTCCAAGGACAGTGCTCAGGCCCTGAGCCCAAGCCCAGGACTGACAAAAAAAAAAAAAAAAAAAAAAAAGTTCAGGGACAGCACCTAGCCCTGAGTTCTTTCCCTGAGGACTAGCACACACATAAAGAAAAGTTTTCCTTTATTCCCGAGTAGAAATGCAATTCTTCACTCAGCATACAGCGAGACGTTTCTTCTGTCACACTTGAAGGACATCCCTGCCAAACATATCACTGTAAGTAGTGAGAAAGCCAGGAAGATATTTATTTATTTATTTATTTATTTATTATTACCAGTCCTGGGCTTGAGCTCAGAGCCTGAGCACTGTCCTTGGACTTTCTCAAGACTAGAGCTCTACCACTTGAATCTTAGCACCACTTCCAGCTTTTTTTTTTTTTTTCTATTTATGTAGTACTGAAGAATTGAACCCAGGTCTTCAGACATGCTAGGCAAGCACTCTACCACTAGGCCAAACTCCCAGCCCAATCCTGAAAGATTTTAATTCTCATTTACTACAATGTCTGACTGGTTATAGCATTGCATTGTGAGTTTTATCTTATGTGAATTTCAAGTTACCCAGACCTCATGGTGAGGAAAAATAAGACAATTGAGACCAGAGCGCCTTTTGATGGGTTACAGACCTTGGCATGTTCCACATACCAGACTGAAAAGCAAGGTGAAGCCATCTGAATCATACATGAGCAGAATCTTCTCTTCTGCCACCTGCAGACAGATGGAGTAGTCATCTCGTCTCCCTCCCCATAGTGTTACACCATCTCGGGTACTTGCTGTTCTACTGGTCTCCACATACCTGCAGTATTTGTTTGATGCAGATTTAAATGAACCATCAGCTTCTCAATAGTTCTTGCCAGTATGTGTTAAATTTATATGTAAAGTTTTCTACTGAAATGGTTAATTGTCCTTTTTTTTCCCCTTCCTCCCTCCCAGCTATTTCTCCAGTATCTTTATTTCCTTTATCTGAAGTGCAGTGGAAATGCTACCATGACTCTTCCTGGAATACATCCTCCAACCCTGAGCCAGGTCAGGCCATTTTCCTTCCTGTCTGTTTACAACCAATTGCTCCTGTCATTTCCAGGGGAAGAAAGAGACCCTGGGATCGCCTGTCTTTGTCATGCACACATACTACTGAAGATGGAAATAGAGAGGAACTCTCCCTTTAGTAGAGTTCTAAATGCAAATTCTGTATTTAGCAGAATTTAAGTCTCTGCTTCTTCATTGTAATGCCCAAGAATTTCCTTAGACTTGTCAGGAAAGGATAAGATGGCTGTTGGTAGATTGTCCTCCTCAGTGATCTCTTAAAAATCAGAGACTGTAGCTAGATATGGTGGTGCCTGCCTCACAGACCTTCGTTGGGTCAATCAGGAAGATCCTAAGTTTGGGTCCAGCCTGGGCTATGTAGTAAGACCCTGTATTAAAACTTTAAAAAAAAAAAAAGAAGTGCTAGGTGCTGGTGGCTCATACCTATCATCCTAGCTATTCAGGAGTTTGAGATCTGAGGATTACAGTTCAAAGCCTGCCTGGGCAGAAAAGTTCCCATGAAACTCTTACCTCCAATTAGCCAAAAACCAAAGTGGAAGGCCAGAAGTGTGGCCTAGTGGGAGAGTGCTAGGCTAGCATGCATGAAGCCCTGGGTTCCATTCCTTGATACCACATTCACAGAAAAAGCTAGAAATGGTTCTGTGGCTCAAGTGGTAGAGTGCTAGCCTTGAAAAAGCCCAAGGACAATGCCCAGACCCTGCGTTCAAGCTCTAGGACTAGCCAAAAAAAGAGAGAGAGAGAGCGAGAGAGAGCTGTGGCTCCTAGTATTAAGGGGTAGCCTTTTGCAAAAAAGAGATCAGGAATCGCATCCAAGCCCTGAGTTCAAGCTCCACAACAACAACAACAACAAATTGAAATTTTGTGGCAATATATGTACATTGCATCAGCAATCTCTCTGGAAGCTGTGGATAATTGGGAGGAGGACAGGGGAAGAGAACAGCCGATGAGGTTGATAGCTCTCAAGTGTAATGTGTGTCCCTCTGAGATGGCGTGGTGAAACCCATTTATACAACTAATAAACAACAGTGGAGAAATGAATAGCAGGAAGTAAAACAATCTCTGTTGTGGGGTGAATATCCACAGGAATGGAGAAGGTCAACAGAAGGTGGTGGAGATGAATATATTTAAAGTACATAACACACACGTATGAAATAGAACAGTGAAACCTATTGAAGGATGAAGAAGAAAAAAAAATATATGCTAACAGAATAGCTGAAATATGAAGAATCATAGTTTGAAGCCAGTCCAGACCGAAAAGTCAGAGATGCCATCTCCAGTTAATGAGCAAAATGCAGACTAGAAATGTGACTCAAATGGTAGAGTACCAGCCAAGAGCAAGCAAACCGAGTGTGTATGTGTGTGTGTGCGTGTGTGTGCAAGTGCGCGTGCGCCTGGCACTGATGGCCCATTCCTATAATCCTAGCTACTCAGAAGACTAAGATCTGAGAATCATAGTTCCAAGCCAGCCGGGGCAAGAAAGTCTGTGAGACTCTAATTAACTAACAGAAAACAAGAAGTGGTTCTGTGGTTCAAAGTGACAAAGCACTAGCTTTCAGCAAAGAGTTCAGAGACTTTCCTGGCCCTACCTTAAAGCCCCAGAACCAATGGAAAAAAATATATATTTTTTTCAGTATCTTTTTGGGAAACAAACATTAAAAATTACTGTGTTTAAGAATGTGTTAATTATTTCAAACATAATTTGGGTTGGGCACTGGAGGCTCACATCTGTAATCCTGGCTACTTTTAGGAGGTTGAGATCTGAGGTCATAGTTCAAAGCCAGCCCAGGCAAAAAAGTCCATGAGACTCACTGCCAATTAACTACCAGGAAACTGGAAGTGGAGTTGTGGTTCAAGTGGTAGAGCATTTGCCTTGAGCTGAAGAGCTCAGACACAGCAGCCAGACCCTGAGTTCAAGCCCCCCAACCCACTAAAATAATCTGGGGTCGGGAGTTTGGTCTAGTGGTAGAATACTTGCCTAGCATGCATGAAGATCTGGATTCGATTCCTCAGTACCACATATTTATAGAAAAAGCCAGAAATGGTGCTGTGGCTCAAGTGGTAGAGCTCTAGCCTTGAGAAAGCCCAAGGACAGTGCTCAAGCCCTGAGTTCAAGGCCCAGGACTGGTCAAAAAAAAAAATTATCTCATCTATCATTTGACTACTTCATTTTTAGAATAACAAATTAATGAGTAATATTTATAGTTGAAAGCTTCATCAAGAATAAAAGCAAAGGGCCGGGAGTTTGGCCTAGTGGTTAAAGTGCTTGCCTAGCATGCATGAAGACCCGGGTTCGATTCCTCGGTACCACATACATAGAAAAAAGCCGGAAGTGGTGCTGAGGCTCAAGTGGTAGAGCTCTAGCCTTGAGAAAGTCCAAGGACAGTGCAGCCCAGGACTGGCAAAAAAAAAAAAAAAAGAATAAAAGCAAAGCTTACACCTCTGCTCCTTTAGTCCCTCTTAAGGGACAAAATGTTTTATGTCTAGAAATGTTTTTGTTACCCTTCTCTCATTCCGTCCGTAGATCCAAGTGCATGGAGTTTTGCATTTGATTCTTTCACGCAGTACCATTTTACCCATTTTCTGGACCTGTACTCATTCAATGGACAAAACTTTCTTTTTCTTTTTTTTTTGTTGGTTGTGGGTGCTGTGCTGAAGCTTTTCAGCTCACAGCTACCACCATTCCCCTTGAACCACAGCATCACTTCAGTTTTCAGGTGGTTAATTGGAAATAAGAGTCTCATGGACTTTAATGCCTGGGCTGTCTTTGAACCTGGATCCTCAGATCTCAGCCTCCTGAGTAGCTAGGATTACAGGTGTGAGCCACTACACAGCTAAAGCTTTCTTTATTCTCCTTTGAAAGGCATTTGTTTGAAAGTCCTACTACTGTGAACATACCTTCCATGAGCATCCTTGTCTACAGCCATAGCTGCCCCACCACTATAGGTGGACTGCTAGACCTGAGGAGATGGCACTACCTTGGCTGATAGCCTCTGGACCATCATGACAAGTGCCACTGTCTTATTTTTCACATTCTTCCTGACATCAGTATCTTGAAAGTTTTTACTCTACCTCTTTGAGGAAACAACTGCTGCGATGAGCAAGCGAGTATCACTAACATGAAAAACCATTAAGGAAACCAGTTGTGAAAGGAGAGCAAGCCCCTGGGAAACTACATCAAAATAGACTCTAAATCTGCCCGTGAGTTAAGACATACTATGTATGTAGTCATGAAGCAATGATTATCTTGGAGCAGAAAGGCTTTCACAATGCCCTTGGTCATAAAGAATAGCTTCGTATTTTACCAGCATAAAACCAAAAACTTGTCTGGGCCAAAAATTATACTGAAAGCCAGCTGTCAGTGGCTCATACTTAGAATCCTAGCTACTCAAGAGGCTGAGATCTGAGGGTCCTGGTCAAAGTCAGCCCATGCAAAAAAAATCCATGAAGCAAAGTGGATGTGTGGCTCAAGTGATAGAGGACCAGCCCTGAGCACAAAGAGGCTTAGGGACAGCACCCAGGCCCAGAGTGTAAGCCCCAGGACCAACAAAGAAAGGCTATGCTTGCAGGACTCTGAAATGAGTATATTTAGTTTTAGGTGATGTTACCAAAGAGCCTTTTTTTTTTTTTTTGGCCAGTCCCGGGGCTTGAACTCAAGGCTTGGGCATTGTTCTTGGACACTTTTTGTTCAAGTGCTCTGCCACTTGAACCACAGAGCCTCTTCTAGCTTTTGCTGTGTTTGTGGACTCAAGCCCAGGGCTTTGTGTATGCAAAGTGAGCACTCTACCACTTAGCCACAGTCCAAGCCAAGAACCCTTTTCTATTGCTTAGAAATTCTCCCATCTCTAATCTGTTCAATTAAGACTTTTCTTATGAGTGTTTGAAATCATTGTGGACTTGTTACAAAAATTATTTGGAGTCTTTTTATTTCTCCTCAGATCATGGATTGGATATGCCTTCTTCTAGATGCTAATTTTACTGTCGTCCTAATGATCCCAGAAGCAAAAAGGCTACTGATAAATCTTTATAAGTTCGTGAAGTCCCAGGTTTGTGATTACTATTGAGTCCCAATTCTGTTTTTATCCACATGTCCCTTTCAGCTTGATAGTCGGGGGGTGGGAGTGTGTATGCTCAATGCTGGAGCCCACGCACAAACATGTGTCCATGGAAAAGTCCTAAGCAGCATTGGTTATATGTAGAAGTTATGGGGAAAGTTACTGTGAAACTTGTTTGTTTCCCCTTTAGATAAGTGTCTATTCCGAGCTCAACAAGATAGAAGTAAGTTTTCGAGAGCTACAGAAATTAAATCAAGAGAAGAAAAATAGAGACTTATATTCAATTGAAGTGCTGGAACTCTTCTGATAGCCGCTTCCTTCCTCAGTGTGAGGATGGGACCATTGCGGCGTGGGGTTTGTGCTCCGCAGTGGACCCAGGCCACACAGGAGTCTCTAGTGATGGACATTGTGGGGTTGGGAGGCTTGTGAATGTTTTTTTTAAATATGTGAGTGACCTGCTTTTAAGTAAACTTATTTGTGTATTGATAAGTGTCTAATTTCTTACATGTTCTGAAGCTTTTAAAAAATAATTATTGTGGGCCAGGAGTTTGGCCTAGTGGTAAAGTGCTTGCCTAGCATGCACAAATACCCGGGTTCAATTCCTTGGTACTACATACATTAAAAAAAAGCTGGAGGGCCGGGAGTTTGGCCTAGTGGTAGAGTGCTTGCCTGGCATGCACGAAGACCCGGGTTCAATTCCTCGGTACCACATACGTAGCAAAAAGCCAGAAGTGGTGCTGTGGCTCAAGTGGTAGAGCCCTAGCCTTGAGAAAATCCAGGGACAGTGCTCAGGCCCTGAGCCCAAGCCCAGGACTGGCAAAAAAAAAAAAAAAAAAAAAAAAAAAAAGCTGGAAGTGGTGCTGAGGTGCAAGTGATAGAGCTTTGGCCTTGAGAAAGCCTGAGGCCAGTGCTCAGACCCTGAGCTTAAGCCCAGGACTTGGGGGAAAAAAAAATTATTTAGGGCCAGGAGTTTGGCCTAGTGGTAGAGTGCTTGCCCAGCATGCACAAAGACCTGGGTTCAATTCCTTGGTACCATATACATAGAAAAAAGCCAGAAGTGGTACTGAGGCTAAAGTGGTACAGCCCTAGCCTTGAGAAAACCCAAGGACAGTGCTCAGGCCTTGAGCTCAAGCCCCCATGAGTATGTTTCTTTTTGGACAGTGTCATGCCTTCCCTCACCCTCCCCTAGTTTTTCCCTGCCATCTCCTCCTACAAGTTGTATAGTTCATTTTCAACATAGTGTCTTGCTGAGTGAAGCCTTTTATTTATTTATTTATTTTGTTGGTGGTGGTGGTGGTCATGGGGCTTGAACTCTGGGCCTGGGTGCTGTCCCTGAGCTCCACAGCTCAAGGCTAGTGCTGTACCTATTGAGCCACAGTGCCACTTGTGGTTTTCTGGTGGTTAATTAGAGATAAGAGTCTCAGGGACTTTCATGCCAGGGCTGGCTTTGAACTTCAATCCTCAGATCTAGTCTCCTGAGTAGCTAGGATTACAGGTATAAGCCACTATCACTCTTTTTTCTTTGCTTAAAAAACAAATAAAAACAAAAACGGGGCTGGGAGTGGTTGAGTGCATACCTAGCATGCATGAAGCCCTGGGTTTTATTACTTGGAACCACATTAACAGGAAATTTCAGACATAGTGCTGTATCTCAAGTGGTAGAGTAGTAGCCTTGAGAAAGTCGAAGGACAGTGCCCAGGCCTTGAGTTCAAGCCCCAGGACTGGCACAAAAAAAAAAATCACCACGGAAGCTGTAAATGTAGGAAGAGTCAGAAGCTGCCGCAGTTCATCTGCTTGTAGCAAGGAGGTGAGGCAGAGAGGTCCTATCCATCGCATAGCCTGCTGCTGGGGGTGAGAAATGCCCCCTCCTGTACCGCTCTCAATGCCTCAGACTGGTTGACACTAGGTTATGACAATGTATTACCAAAAAAAAATTTAAGAGGGTGGGAGGGGCTGTGATGGAGCTTCATGGCAAAGCGCTTGCCTAACAAGTACAACATATCCTGGATTTCATCCCCAGTACCAAAAAGGTACGACAAAAAAACCCAAAGTTAAAAAAGCCTCTTCTGAAACTAAATTTTAAAAGAATTTCACCTGTTGATTGACAATACACATTTACTAATCAGATCACAGATGTCCAATCCTTTTGCCCATTGGTTACATTTTTGTGTGCATATATGCAGGTTCTGGGGCTTGAACTCCACCTAGGCACTGTCCCTGAGCTGTTTTGCTCAAGGCTAGCTCTCTGCCACTCAAGCCACAGCTCCACCTTCAGCTTTTTGGTGACTAGTTGAAGATAAGAATTTCAGGCTTGGGCTGGGTGTAATGAGTCACACCTATAATTCTAGCTACTCAGGAGGCTGAGATCTGAGGATTCAGGTTCAAAGCCAGCCCGGGCACCAAAAGTCTGTGAGCCTCTAATCTCCAAATAATCACCAGAAAACCAGAAGTGGTGTTGTGACTCTACAGTGGTAGGTAACCTTGAACTGAAGAGCTCAGGGACAGTGCCCAGGCCCAGAATTTAAGCCCCACAATAGACCAAAAAAAAAAAAGATACTGGGGTCCCACATGATACTGACAAGATTTCATTTTGTTAATTAGCCATTTAAGCAGAACTCCTGGGACTGGGGATGAAGCTCAGTGCTTGCCTATCACCCTTGAGGCACTCGGAACCCGCCCCAGCACCACAATAAACAACTCTTCTGTTATTCTTTCTTAGTTCACAGAAACCTGTGGGAATAGTCACAGGGTATCAGTTATTCAACTTCACTTACAGCCATAGGTTTAAGGGAACAAGAATTCAAGTTAGGCTTTGACTAGGGAACAAGTCACTATTAAAAACGTTCAAGAGCTGAGAATGCAGCTAAGTGACAGAGTGCTTGCCTAACATCCATACAGCCCTGGGTTCATTTGCTTGCTACCATACAATCAAAAAAAAGCCAAAACTAAGCTGGGCATCAGTAGATCTTGCTTGTAATTGGAACTTCTCGTCTGAAATCCAGAGGGAAAAAAACTGGGCTAGAGGTATAGCTCAAGTGAGAGCACTAGAACTACGTGTGTGTGTGTGTGTGTGTGTGTGTGTTCGTTCCTCATCCTCAGAGTGAAGAGCTCTGGCCTTGGTCCATGGCCCTTAGGAGACATCACTACATCACTTTATGCATTGAGCCTGTTCTGACTCCTGCTGTTTACCTGGAGCTTTGAGACCCGCCAGCGGCTGATTGGGATTTATGGTAGGGGCTTTGGCTCCCCCTCAGAAGAGGCTGATGCCCAAAGGTTATGTGGGAATCATCATGTCCCCAGGAGTGAACCAAGGGAAAGCACAATGAAGCTCCACTGAGCTCTTGCTGGTGGGGCCTCATGTGCCCCACTTCTTATCTGGAGTTAGTGCTGTCCACAGACCATTAGTAGAGGGCACCTGGGAGCTGCAAGTGTGCCCTGAGCACTGTTGTCCCATCTCCTTGCACACTGGGTGGCTTGCCCTGTGAGAATGACAGCTTCTGGTAAGTTCTGGACATCTGACCCTGTGGGAAAGCTTGGTGAATTACAGTTGGTGCCAAAGAGAGAGGTGGGAGGGACTGGAGGTGCCTAGGCCTTTCAGTACCCAAGTGAGGTGCTCTTGGCTATGAGGATGAGTGATACTTGATCTCCATCTTCTGTATCTCACATGCCTGTGGGGAAGTTCCCCTACTCACTCAGAAAGCAGAAGTAGAAAACATGGAGGGCAGGCTGGGGGTGTAGCTACAGGGCTTGTTCCCAGTATGCATGAGGCATTGGGGTTCTCTGCCCACCCATCCCAGCACCAAAAATAAAAAGGGAACCTGGGGCCAGGAGTTTGGCCTAGTGGTAGAGTGCTTGCCTAGCATGCACGAAAACCCGGGTTCAATTCCTCGGTACCACATACATAAAAAAAAGCCAGAAATGGTGCTGAGGCTCAAGTGGTAGAGCTCTAGCCTTGAGAAAGTCCAAGGACAGTGCTCAGGCCCTGAGCTCAAGCCCATGACTGGCAAAAAAAAAAAAAAAAAAAAAAGATAAAGAAGTGTTAGGATACTTTGTCACCTGACAGGCATCCTTAGTCACAGCTCCTGTTAGGGGAATGTGCACAGAACTTGGCCCTGACCAGGTTTTCATGTTGATGGTTTTTTCACAGTGGTAATCTCTAAGATGACAAGAATCTTAATTCCTATTGCACAAATCAGCCAGGCAGCAAAAGGCACTGTGGGGAGTACATCATCTCCAGCCACAGCCCACAGGGCAGAGCAGAGCAAGAGGGATGGATATCAGTGTGTGTTGCTGGAGTTAGGAGCTCAGCAGATAAAAATCAGTAGGTCTGTCCAGGAAATTAAAACCAGAAAAGGAAGATCCTTGGATTTCAAACACCAGGCCCAAGTCAGAAGACAGGAACAGAGGCCAGGATCGTGACCTAATGGTAGAATGCTTGCCTACCATGCATGAAGACCCAGTACCACATACATAGAAGCCAGAGGTGGTGCTGTGACTCAGTGGTAGAGTGCTAATCTTGAGGAAGGCCTAAAGACAGTGTTCAGGTCCCAGGTCTGGCAAAAGAAAAAAAAGAGAGAGAGAGAGAGAGAGAACAGCCCATGTTTCTCTGCCCCAAAGCCTCAGCCATTACAGACTGTCATGAACAGACTACCCAAGCAATGAACAAGCAGGTATGCCTTGAATTCTTTTTTTTTTTTGTATAAATAGAAGCAGGTATGGCACTATCAGGTAATATCTATGGAAATTAAAATCCAGGCACCTTTTGGCCCACCTGTTCCTAGGAATATTCTAATGTTGGCCGAGATACCCACAGAAGTAGATGAGTAAATTCATTTCTTCCCTATGTGTGATAAGGTAGAAATAATTTACTGTCCAAAGGAATCCTGATTAAATAAAAGTAGTCCATCAATGTGTTTAATACAGAGTAGGGACAGCTCAGCGTGTGTTCATGGGAAATCACTCTAGAATATAATATCTGAAAATAATAGCTGGAATGTAATAGCTGAGTGGGTTGTGGTGACTCAGTCTCAGTTTGTTGCACTGAGTGATGAGAATTGCATTATTCTATGTAGATGTGTAGTGCATGCACACATGATCCCACCTGTATTGGTGCTTGAACTTAGGACCTTGTGCTCTTGAATGGCTTTTTTGCTCAAGGCTGATGCTCTACCACTTAAACCACAGCTCCATTTATGGTTTTTTAGTGGTTAATAAGTCTCTCACTTTCCTGACCAGGCTAACTTTGAACTGGTATCCTCAAATTTCAGTCTCCTGAGTAGTTAGAAGTACAGGCATGAGACACTCTCGCCTGACTTCAGGTTTTCTTATTGAAAGACAAAAATGTGGTGCTAGGGGCCAGGAGTTTGACCTAGTGGTCATGCATGCCTAGCATGCATGAAGACCCAGGTTCAATTCCTCAGTACCATATACATAGAAAAAGCTAGAAATGGTGTTGTGGCTCAAGTGGCAGAATGTTATCCTTGAGGGAAAAGCCCAAGGATAGTGCTCAGGCCGTGAGTTCAAGCCCTAGGACTAACAAAAAAAAAAAAAAAAATGTGGTGCCAGGAGTGCAGTCTAGAATGCGTAAGCCCTGAGTTTGATTCCTTGGTACCACATACACAGAAAAAGCTGGAAGTGGCACTGTGGCTCAAGTGGTAGAATGCTAGCCTTGAGAAAGCTCAAGGACAGTGTCCAAGCCCTGACTGTCAAGACGCAGGACTGGCCAAAAAAAAAGACAAAAATGTTTTTGCTTGCACTCAAGGAACATTGTCTGCTTGTTGAGTCACTATTACTGGCTAGAGATACACAGAAGTTCATGAAGTCATGGTGGGAGCGAAATACAGGTCTGTGAGAGTGCTACTTGCAGTTGTGGTAAAGACTGAGTACTTGGGGCTGGGAGTTTGGCCTAGTGGTAAGAGTGCTTGCCTAGCATGCACGAAGACCAGGGTTGGATTCCTCAGCACTCCACATACATAGAAAAAGCCAGAAGAGGTGCTGTGGCTCAAGTGGTAGAGTGCTGGCCCAAGGACAGCGCTCAGGCCCTGAGCTCAAGCCACAGGACTGGAAAAAAAAAAAAAGACTGAGTACTTATTCAAGTGCTGGAGGCAGGGAAAAGTACAGTACTAGATTGACTAACTTGCCATTCTTCATGACTGCCAATAGGAGACCTTGCTTTATTATAATGCACCTACTTCAGTACATAGTCTCCTGGCTACATTTTCCTTCTGGCTTTTCTCCTGCTCCAATGTCTCCTCCACAGCCATGCAGGGAGGGTCAGATCAATTCACACATTCCCTTTGTAAGTTTCCATATTGAGCCAGGTTCCGTGACTCAAGACTATGATGCTAGCTACTTGAGGGGCAGAGATCATGGAATTGTGGTTCAAGGCCAGCCTGGACAAAAAGGAATTTGAAAGGCTCCATCTCAACCAATCACTGGGTGCAGTGGAGCACACTTTACCTCAGCTACTAAGCACAACAAATGAGCCCCAGTGGTGCACATCTGTCATCTCCAGCAATGCAATGCACAGAAGCACAAGTAGGATTATACTCCAGGCTGGCCCAAGCAAGAACGAGAGACATAGTCAGGTACTAGGATCTCACGCCTGAAATCCTAGCTACTCAGGAGGCTGAGATCTGAGGACCATCGTTTGAAGCCAGCCTGGTGCCCTAGCCCCTCCCCCCAAAAAATGTATAAGATTCTTACCTCCGGGCCAGGAGTTTGGCCTAGTGGTTAAAGTGCTTGCCTAGCATACATGAAGACCCAGGTTCGATTCCTTGGTACCACATAAATAGAAAGAAGCTGGAAGTGGTGCTGAGGCTCAAGTGGTAGAGCGCTAGCCTTGAGAAAGTCCAAGGACAGTGCTCAGGCCCTGAGCTCAAGCCCAGGACTAGCAAAAAAAAAAAAAAAGATTCTTACCTCCAAAGGACTACTCAGAAACCCGAAGTGGAACTGTGACTGAAAGTAGTCTTTTGGGTGTTTTCTCGGTCCTGGCTTGGGTTAGAAGTCAACTGTATTAGGTTCATCTCTTGAGGGGGACAGTCTGGCTCCGAGGACATGGTTATCCCTGCTCCAGGGAGTTACTGGGGGAATAGGAAGGGATCAGACTAGGAGTTCTCCCTGGCAAGACTGGGGGAAACCGTGGACTCAAATCCCCATCCATGACTTGATTTCAGTGACAAAAAGAATTCCCAAGAGATATGTGGACAAGACTCACAAGGTAAGATGACAGTGAAGGCTTATTTCCAATTCACAATAAGGTGAATGGGTCTAAGGTGGCTTTGCAAAGTATCTTCTGTTTTGGGTACCTGTTTTTTGTGACCCTGAACATTCCTTTCTAGTCAAAGAGTTACTAAATCCAGACTCATTTAAGGCAATGGTAACTCACTCAGCATCTAACACAGAGGGCTGCGATGCACATGTGTATTTTCCCAAATGATGAATCCTAGTGCTTTAGCAATCCTTACCCGAACATCCTGGCTCTGGATTTCTTTCTGATGTTCTCTGATTTCCTGCCATCTCACATCTATATACATTCTCATTTATGGAATGTTCTGTCTTGAGGCAGAACTGCCAGGGATGAGTTTCTGTTCCTGTTCCTTGATGTTGTCAATCCATCCCGTCCTTCTCTCCCCCCACTTCGGTCATGAGGCTTGAACTCAGGGCCTGGGTATTGTGCTGGAGCGCTTTTACTCAAGGGTAGTTCTCAACTACTTTTGAGCCACTTCTGGTTTTCTGGTGGTTAATTAGTGATGAGTCTGTCTCATGGTCTTTCTTGCCTTGGCTGGCTTTGAACCGTGATCCTCAAGTCTCAGCCTCCCAGAATAACTAGGGTTATAGGCAAGAGCCATCAGTGCCCAGCAGTACTGTCTTTCTTGAAGACCAAGGTGACTGCAAGCAAGGGACTCAGAGCAAAGGAGGAAACCAAATGGAGACAAGAACATCATGCTTTTCTCCATTTACTCATTCATGTACCAGTAAAGGGTTTGAACTCAGAGCCTTGCCCTTGCTAAGCAGGTTTTGTTTTGTTTTGTTTTGTTTTGTTTTTGCCAGT